>NC_057797.1:480836065-481136065 GCF_018294505.1 Triticum aestivum
CTAACATTCTGGTAGGCCAGTCGCCCTATATCTTTGACTTGCACACACACACAATTGCGATGGCTCTCTTCATCGATCTCGCACCCACCCACTTGATCCTCTCTTCGACTCTATCGATAGCTATAACCCCTCCCTCTCTTCTCGTGGATTGCCCGACCCTCTATGTATGATATGGATAGGCCTCCATTTCACACACATTGCATGCAAAATTTTGATTGAGATGTCATCGACACATATTCCCACAAATAATTCACGAAATCAACCCCCCACCCCCACCCAAAAACAAAAAACACTCACGAATGCGGTTTGTATCTCTCACACACACCCACGTAGGTGGGGGACGTGCACGAAGAGAAGAGGTGCATGCACGGCGCATGTACTCCCGTCTCTTTCCCAACCACACCCGCGCGGGTACACGGTGGAGCTCATTTCTGTACGAAAAAGTCATCCCATGTGGTAATTTGGCACGTGTACTGGTTGTCCACTTGGTGGAGGGAGGATCGTCTACCACGGGTGAACAAACAAATTGCGACTTGACGTGTTATGTTAAAAAAAGAGGCAAACCATGTGGGGCCTACCTTAGAGGCAAGGCTGTATACACTGGAGTACTTTTGATGTGTCCCGTCAACTCGCAGAACAAGGAGAAGCTTGCTTAGTACGCCGTCTCCCCCATTCCTAAATATAAGTCTTTGTAGAGATTTCACCATGAACCACATACGGATGTATGTAGATGCAGTTTAAGTGTAGATTCATTCATTTTGTTCCGTATGTAGTGGAATCTCTACAAAGACTTATCTACTAGTAATAGCTAGCCCCCACTACTAGGAATTCTCTATCCTCTCCTTGAGCTACATCATCAAAATTGATGTAGCCGTTAGATGAAGTAAATCAGTCCATAATAGCCGTCTGATCTAGACGTTGAGAGGCTCCGCACTAAGCCACATGCAAGCATGCATAAATACCATGGCACATGCATGTGAGTGGGTTTTAAATCACATCAACATGTCTGCATGCAAGCATGCACTGGTAGCATGCATGTAAGTGAGCTTTTAAGTCCCATTAACATGTCAAAAAGAAAAATATAATCCCATTATGCAGTAGGAGTTGGATGATCTTTTTTCCTTATGTGGGATGACCTAAATGATGATGGGAGTTAAATTAGTTTGGCTATCACATTTGTCATGCAGTAATAGAGTTTTGTTTTAGTTCTATGAAATCAATAATTTTGCGCAGAGAGATATACCACTATTCCGCGGCAACGCACGGGGACTCATCTAGTAATATTTAGGAACGGAGGGAGTACTATGTAAAGAGTTAGGTGTCGCACGGTGATAGTGTGAGGTGGGCCATGTAATCACTGAGCCTGCGTGTTTTCACTGCTCTTGCATGCCTCCGCTGTAAGAATGGAGAAAATTGTAATCTAGTAGTAGTACCTCCTTTTGCCGAAAGCGTGGGACATCCAGCAGTCCTACCACCTCAGTAATAAAGACCAATGAGCCGTCAAATCACATAGACCCAGCAGTAAGTTGGACGGACGAAGCAACCATCACTCTTGCGCTAGTGAGAGGTCGCGTCCGCTCTGCCCGGGCATGAATGCGGCACCGATTCTTTGGAGCAGCGCTGACAGTTTTGGGCGAGAAGCGTGCGCGGGCGATGGAGGGGCTTTGGGTGGGCCAGGCTGGTCAGGAGCGGGCGTGGCAGCTATCCGCATGTCCCTACCGGACACGCCTGGAAACGAGAGGATGCACTGACTCTCGAGGCTAAAATCGTACACTACACAACATCTCTTTATAGGAGTAGGTCGATCTGTCGCTCTCTCTAACACACACATGCTGTTGAACACACACACGCGCGCATGCACACATGCACGCACCTTGGTCCCGTTGCACCTTCTAACGTGACTTATTACACCTAGACGGAGGGAGTAGTAAGTATACGAGATACGGTGGCACACTGACTTAAGTCGAATACAAGTGCCCAAATTTTGTGTGCATTTTATAATAAGGATTCACTTAAAATAGTATGTGAGCGAACAGAGGGATCAATTGGACAGTGTTCCCGAGTAATAGCGAGATGTGTGAGGTAAGAAACACCGCTGGCTCTTTTAATTTTTCTTATTAATTTGTTTGTTTCACCCTCTGACTGGTGGGACCCAACGTACTACGTGGAGAGAGGTAAGGTGACTAAGGCTGCATTATTTCTGCACCATTATGGATAGTCTTACCACCAAAGCCACATGACACGATTATGATTGAAATCCCAATGACTCCCACACACACACAAAAACACGGCATGCTTGTCACACGAATGCAGGAATGTATAAAAGGTTATTTCCCTCTCGTTGAACATAACGGGAGGGTTGTGTAGCTGGTTAGCGTTGCTCTCTTCACACTCTCTCGCCCTCTCCCACTGGAGCCTCGGCGCTTGTAGTTGCTCTCTTCACACTCTCTCGCCCTCTCCAGATCTAAACAAGACTTTGTTGGCCTCTCTCTCCCCTCACTGCTGCTCAAAGAGCCGGCAGGATCCGTCCGCCGGGAAGGGAAGGAGGCTTAACGCTGTCGTCATCGGCGAGGGACTACCGGCGCAGCTGTTCACTTTCCACCTAGCGGCGGCGCAAGAGGGCCTCCGACCCCTTCTTCTTCGCCGTCGTCCCGTCGCCCACCGAACCACGCCCCAAGAACCTTAAGGTATAATTTACTTACTCCGCATGCATTGCTCTTGCTACATGTATACCATGAATCTAGGACGTGGTTCAAAGAGGAAAGGAGTGAGGAAAAGTAGTGGGAAAAGTTGTATATAGCATGAATCTAGGACGTGATTCAAAGAGGAAATGAAGGGGGAAGTTGTATAGCATGAATCTAGGACGTGGTTCAAAGAAGAAAGGAATGGGGAAAGTAGTGGGGGAAGTAGTGGGGAAAGTTGTATCACATAAATCTAGGACATGGTTCAAAGAGGAAAGGAAGGGGCGAAAGTACTAGTTCAAAAAGGAAAGGAATGGACAAGGCCGTAGAGTTTGAGCGGGACTAGATTTGCTGCGCTCACATAGGGAAAGGTGTCTAAAGATAACAAAACTGGGACCAACACAAATATGCTCCTTGGTTGTTTGTTCTTTGTTGCAGCAGACTGTGCATGACCACAGTACATCGGTAGATGCACATGGTGCTGGTGAGTCCACTGTCCCGTGCAACTCATTAGCTGTTGTTAATCTAAGGCCCTGTTTGGTTAAAAACTCCCTAGTCCCTACCTGCTTGGTTCCAGGGACTAAACATGGACTAGAGGTTATTAAATGACATGCTAAAAGACCATGTTACCCCTAGTAATGAACTAATAGAGACAAGATGCGATGCGTGGCAGGGGCAACTGTTGGAAAAAGTTCCAAAAAGACTCCCTCGGGGTCTTCTTTCTTTAGTCCCAAAAGCCCACTTTTAGTCCCTAAAAGTCCCTCCTGTTTGGTTTAGATGGGACTGACACGGAGTTTTTTAGTCCCTACACTAAAATGTCCCTGTAAACAAACACCCTCTAATAATGCCGCTGGAAAATTGATGCAATGCCACAGTTAAAAGCAAATTACATGTTTAACGAATTTTATTGTTAATATAATCTCTATGTTAATATTAATCAATGCCACCGTTTGAGAAATGCTACTGTCTTGCTTTCTTTCCCATTTAGATAAGGTAGATGCTTCTTTTTGTTGGCTTCTGTGTCATCCACCGTTATTGACCACTAATTGTTTCCTTTGCACCTCTGTGTAAACAGGGTTATCTACTTCACCTCATTGCCATTGTGACCTTTTGTTGCACTGCACAAAACACTTTTGTTTTAAGAGTGTTTTGTGTAGTTCAACCAAAATGTCACACCGACAATGTTGCTTGATTGCTTGGTCTTAGTGGAACTGCACAAGAGGAGATCTTACTTCCTATCTGTTAAGGCGAATTTGGTTCAGATCTTCTTCTTGTGAGTTGTTTGAATTCCGCATCATGAGAGGTCAGTACTAGCCTTCTTTCACATGATTCTGCAGTGTCCTTTCATATGTTGTGCTACTTGTACGATAATGTTGCTTGATTTTAGTAAACTGCACAAATGGAGGCAAGACTTCCAATCTGTATGTGCACCGTAATATCCCATTGAGGTAAGATAAGGATATTTCACAACTGCTGGCCTGTATTTTGCCACTTTCATCAAAAAATTAAGTTTAGTACTATACTTGTGATCCCTAATTGACATGCCAAATCTTACATTGAAGGCGAAGCTTGTCTGTTATTGAACCAAGTGATGAAGGGGAAGAACAAGCGGAAGAAAAACAAAAATCAACTCCCGGTGATGTAATGAAGCACTGGAACTATGATGACACAAGTAATGATATAGTTTTGCATCTTAATTTATTACTATGGCTGGAACAAGCAATTGTTTTGCCATTGATTTGATGCCACTCTTAATGTAATATGTAATTATCTGTACTTGTGCAAACAGGGATCTTCTTTGAAGATACCATATATTTTAGTGGAACTGCACAAGAAGATGTTGGAAACATTAAACTAATCGAGGAGTATATAGTAAGCATGGCCACCGCCGTAGATAGCAATAGATGGTTCCGGAGAAGTGATTCATCTGTATGCTCCACACAATAAGCCTCCTGACAAAGGTTGGTACTCGCCCACTGATTTCATCCATATGATTGAGCTTTGTCATCTCTATTGGTGTTGTGCTACTGTTTAGATACTGTCATGAAAAAGTGGTATTGTCCTTGAGAAGTGCTTCATCTGTGTTGTTCTAAGTATTTCCTTTCCTTTTTTTCGAGCAAACAGGGATGCTAGCATTTAGTAGTCCTCTTGTCTTTGCACAATAGGATCATCTTCCTCTGAAGAAGAATATGGAGTACGTGAAGTGACTAGTTCCGATTATGGCAGGATGAAGAAGCCATGTCTATCTTCTCATCAGAAGGAGCAGTTGAAGGATGGTTACATTACTCCCCACAAGACCAAACTAACTTCAGCTTATAAGGACTGACAAATCTCCATTTTTTTGCTGTGATGCGCGAGTACAATGTTGTTCTAGGATTCTTTCTGGTGAGTTCCATTTTTCTAAAAGTGTGCTCTACATGGACCATGTATGTGCCTGTTGAAACTGTCAATTCATAGTATAGTTTGCTTTATACTAATCACTTTTTTGTATTTGTGCAAACAGGGGTGCTCAGCTTGATTTCAATGGGAACTGCACAAAATGTTCAAGAATACATCGAATCATTCATTTCCACCACAAGAAAGGAGGTGCCGATAAGTTCAAGGCGTTGCAACATATAAGGGCGAAATCATACAAGCTACGCGCGAATTTGGTTGATTTTGGTGGAACTGCACAAAAAGAACAGCTGGTTTATTTAGCACGAGGTGCCATGTCAATGTCCGAACTGATGGCAAACCCTGCTCATTCCACAATCGTAGGCATTTGATATTTTGGAATGGGACAAGCTTGTCAAATTTTGCTCACTGATTTTAGCAAGACATGCGTTTGATATTTTCGAATGGGACGCCCTTTGTTGTCAGCAGCGTCGATCAATTTTTTATTTATTCTTTAGTTGTGAAGTAAATATTGCCTCCAACATGTGAGTCGCTGAGATGCATAATCATCGATTGTTTTGAATGTTCTCTACTGCCAGGCCTGTGTGTTTGATTGCAATGTACAGAAACGCTAAAAAGCTGCTCAAACTCTTTGTACTCCTTCTGTTCCTTTTTACTTTGCACATTGTGAAAGTGCATACTTTTTGTATAAGATTGGTCAAAGTAGAGATACTTTGACTGCAGACAAAACTTGTATGCAGACTAGAAAGGATCAGAGGGAGTACATGTGAAACTGCTGCAAACGAGGTGATCACCCTGGGAATAATGCTAGTACGTATTGTTTTGCATGTTCATCCAATGCCAGTGATACAGGAATTCGAACTAATCGAAATAAATTCATTCATACACGATCAGATTTCATATAAATATGCCGGATTTCATTACATTTCATACATTCTTCAACTAAAAAGGGGTGCGCTGGAGGTATAATTAATTAACTGAAGCTACCCACCAGTGTCCCGTTGAGCCAAACAGAAGCTTCAGTGACTTAACTACAGGTGCAGTTGCGTAACTGACATGTGGCCTATTGGGCCCACGTGTCAGTCAGCCAACTGCATCAGCAATTAAGTAGAAGCAGCATTCTTCTCCAGCGCAGCTCTCCGACTCCATGTCACCGCCAAGAAGCTAACCGGCCGTCAATGGTCAACCCACCTAGCTTGGCTTCAACCGGAGGGTAGCAGCGGTGGCCTTACTTGGACCCAAGCGGCGGCGACCTACCGTGTTCTACTCTTCCTCGTTTTCTGTGTGGCGCGGCCTCATTGGCAGCGGGGCGGGGCCTCGGCGGAGCTGCCGATGTCCTCTGTCTCGTTGCCGATGGGCGGCGCCTCAGCGGAGCGGTGGAAATCCTCCCCCAGTTGCCAGCAGGGTGGGGCCTCGGCTGAGCCGGCGATGTTCTCGGCCTCGTTGTTGGCGGGGCGGGGCCTCGGCGAAGCCGGTGGTGTCCTCTGCCTCGTTGTTGGTGCCGCGGGGCCTCGGCGGAGCAGGGCCTCGTCGACGCCAGCGGAGCGGGGACTTGTCGGAGCCGGCATTGTCCTCTGCCTCATCCTCGGTCTCGCCAAACAGCGCCTCGCCCGCTTCATCACCCTCTTTGCTAGCCTCTTTGTAGGCGGCCGCAACCTCCGCCACCTGCATGCGGTACCGCCAGCGCTCGAGGCGGCCCTTGTGGGTGGAGCGGTACGAGTCGAGCAGCGCCTCCTGCTCCGCCCGCTCCGCAGCGATCTGCTCCTCCGCCTGCAGGTGCTCCTGGAGGAGATGGTGGTTGTAGGCGGCGTCAGCCTGCGTCTCCCAGAACTGCTCCTCACGCATCTGCCTCACCCTATCCATATATTGGGCACGAGCCTCGCCGATGGTCATGGTGCAATGCACCAGCGAGGATGGCACGGAGGAGGGGGTTGGTGCCGGATCATCGACTACCATGCTCTCCATTGGGATGTCGTCGTCCTCCGACTGCCTGCCGGCCAGCCGGTCGGCAACAATGGCTGCCATCTCCTTGTGGTCTGTCGTCCGCCCGTCCCAAAGAGCACTGGAGCGCGAGGAAGCCATGGTGGGCAGTAGTGGTGTGGACAGGAGAAAGGGAACGAATGCGGATGACTGCGGCTATGGCCGGCGCAGCAGTTTATATAGCAACGGTGGGCAGGCAGAGGGACGGACGTGTGGCGCCGGAGTAGCCGCCTCGGCAACCATGTATCATTAATGTGGGCGGTAGATGGATGGACGGACGACACTTGTGTCGTTTGAAGGCGGAGCAATCACCTGCACCGGGAAGCGGGGCGGGCGGCGTTGACTGTTTCGGGCGGAAAGCACGCGCGGGCGAGGAGATTACTTTACTTGGAGAGGATGACAATGGGGACCCACCAGGTCCATAGCCTCACGTACGCAAGTGCCTCATTATATATATAATTTATTTTGCTTCTTCCTGGTTTTCTGACATCACGGTCCCACACCATTGTCAACCTATGTAGTAGTCAATAAACGAGAGAATTGCACAAGAAGTGGCCGACAGCTGGGACCAAGCAGCTCGAGCAGTATTTGTGTTTTTGAGGTGTGAGCACTGCAGAGTTTTTCGATGTTTAGCCTAGATATTATTTTTTTCTCCTCTGAACAACAACGAAAACATCGCTGCAGGTATTAACTGGGCGGGCTGTGGCCCGTCTAGCCCAGGCCAGATATCCAGCCCAGATATTAATTTTTTTCAAGCTGAAAATGGCGAGCCCAGCTATACTTTTTTTAGGAATACCCAGGCAAGGTCAAGTTGTTATTCTCCGCCCCGCTGGGCTGCAAATCTTTTCTAGGAGGGATGCATTATGCTTAACAAGAAAATGAGCTTTAAGAAATAATAAATGGGATGTAATTATAAAAACTGGGTAGTGACTATAAAAAAATGCACCAAACACGTGATTACTTTATAAAATACTATTTTTGGATATTGGAAATTTTAATTTCATTCATTGTTGCGAGCGTAATGTTTCGTTGGATTTTTACGTAATATAAATTTATATTGAAATTGTATTTAATCTGACTAGAAATTTCGGGATAAAAATATTTCGGATCCCATCAAAATGTGGGAAATTTTATTGAATTCTGTTTTGAATGGTTGGTTGAAATGGGCTGTACTTTTAACAAACTGTAAATGGGCTGTAGTAAATTCCATTAGAATTCAAAAATGGGCTACACATTCTTACAAATCTCAAATGGGCTATAAGTTCTCTGCCACACACTTCTGGCCTTACTAAGTTGACGCGTCCCCTAAAAAAACAGAGTTGACGCATATGCAAGGCTTTGTCAACTTATAGTCAACACACGGTTCTAGCAGCAGTGGCCGTTGGATGTCCATCCAACGGATGTCGTGCTTCTTCTTCAATCTCGGATATTCTAGCTTCACCCGCCCAAAAAATGATTCCTCCCCCTGACATCTAGGGCGCACCGTTTTGGAAGCTGACCTGTGGGCCCACTAAGTTGACGTACCAAGGGCTTTGTCAACTTAGTCAATATAAACGATTCTAGCTGCAGTGACCGTACGATGTCCATCCAACGGCCGTCGTGCTTCTTCAACCTCGGGTCTTCTTGCTCTAGCCGCCCAAAGCAGCTCCGGTCGTGCCGCCTGCTCCTACCTCCCATGGCCGGCTGTGCTGCCGCGGAGGCCTCACCGCCCCCTACTACTCCCACCACTGGCCAGGCCATCCCTCCACTCACCCACACACCCTGTTATTCTACGGCGACGACAGCGCAGCCGAACCAGTGAACCCTCGTACTCCTCTCCGCGTGTGCATCCACTGCCGCGTCTTTCCCGGCTCCGCGTCGTCCCCTTCCTAGGCCTCACCGTCATCCACCACCCTGGTGCTCTCGGTGCGGCGTGGTCAACGTGGTTGACGGTGTCTTGGACTAGGGGGTACTCACCACGTCATCTCCTGATCTGTTAGATTGGGCCGAGGACCCCCATGGCCGTATACTCATGGGCCAGTTCGGACAGCTGCCGCATACATGGAAGATTCCACAAGACTTGGCGATCAAGACAAGGACTCCTCCCCACCGGCGTATTCGGCTAGGACTCTTGTTATCCTAGGCCTCTGGTGCATTATATAAACCGAGGCCAGGCTAGTCGATAGACAATATACAACATACAATCATACCATAGGCTAGCTTCTAGGGTTTAGCCTCTTCGATCTCGTGGTAGATCAACTTTTGTAATACTCATATCATCAAGAATAAATCAAGCAGGACGTAGGGATTTACCTCCATCAAGAGGGCCCGAACCTGGGTAAAACATCATGTTCCCTGCCTCCTGTTACCGTCCGCCTTAGACGCATAGTTCGGGACCCCCTACCCGAGATCCGCCAGTTTTGACACCAACATTGGTGCTTTCATTGAGAGTTCCGCTGTGTGATTGGCAAAAGGATCGATGGCTCATCTGTTGGTCAACTGTGATGCCGGCATCTTCATCGCCGGCTCGACTGGTCACCTTGGCTCGACCGAGGACCGTGCTCCATCTCTGATCGTCATGTTCCGACGAGGGCCTTCATCAACATCAACTCCGATCTCTATCAAGATCATGGAGGAATTATCCATGGAGCTCGGGAGCTCAACGTCAACATTGCCCTCGGGCGGCCGTGCTGTTTTTCCGAACAGCAAACTTATATCCGTTGTCACCACCTCTTAGAGCATCGCTTCGATGATCCCTTTGGTGGAATTGTGCGGAATTGAGTCTACAACAGCCATGCAAAATTTCATCGAGTTCCGATGGAGGAATCTCCGACAATCTACGATATACTGGGGCCCTGTCAAATCTGGACGGGAATCTGGACGAGTTTAGGGTGTGGTCTCCAGAGCCTAGCTTGGAGGTCCTTTGGAAGATACAACCGTTCATCTACTGTGGAATTCCCATATCTACCACCCCTTCAAATTTCAGCTCAATCCGACGATTCAAACTCCGGGAACCTTCCGATGAGTGGATCAATTTTCGGATCCGTTTTCTGCGCGAATACGGATCCGACCCGAATTCATGTTTGTTTATAAACGTGACATTGGACAACCTTTTTAGAGGAATTCTCTTCTAGGGTATTGTGTGTTGTTTTTAAACACGCGCCCGTAAATTTTTAAGCCCCCCTGAGGTCGCCTTCATCATCATGCTGGTGTCAAACCAGTCCGGCGATATTGCTCCAAGGCTGCCGACCTGCGCTAGATACGTTGTCACTTTATTGAGCCGAGCTCAACTTCTTCGGATCATCATCTCGGCAAGCCGAACAAGAGTTCGGCATCGCGAAGGATAAATCATCACCAACATTGCCGCCCCACTGATTACACGAAGCGGGCATACCGGCATCGCCGCACGGTCACTTCATCAAGCCGGCATCGACCACGTCACGACCTGCATCGGCAGGGCTGCACTATTGCTTCTTCAAGCTGGTGTCCATCATGCTGACCTACTTCAACTCATTGGCTGACATCGAGGCTTCGACATCTCAGCTGGACCGGGGGCTTCACCATCTCTTCGTCAACCTACTCGGGAGACTTCGGCATCACTAGTCGACCAGCTCCGTCATGATAGCTGGACCGAGGGCTCTGCCTCGGTGAGCCAACCTTGGACAGCATCACCATACCGTTGCTTTATCGCCCATCAGGCAATGGGTGTGCGGATCGAGTCCCAATTTTCAGAATCACCTTTCTTCGGATTGCTACAACAAATAAACCAGGTGCTATTAATCCTAACAATTTTTGCTTGTTGGGTTTATTTTTCTTAAGGAATTATTACTCCGGTTTGTTCCATCATCTGTACACAGGTCTATCAAATGGCGGCCACATTAAAACCGGTCGTGTGGTGGTTCGGTCAGTTTCCGTACATTGTTCGGCGAACGCCGCATCTGGAGCCCGGACCGCCCTGCAAATTCAGGCTTTGTCGCGCCTTCACTGCGTCACGCCGACGCCCTGCATCGACATTGACTTCGGCGCCAGGCCATATTTCTTTTATTACTCACTTTGCATAAATTATTTATTATGCAATGATTTTTTAATTATTATTATTACTATTATCTCCGGTTTGCACTTATTTTCGTGCACAGGAAAATGATCCGGGCACTTCGTCGTCACTCTGTCGGTCTGCATTGACCGTGCTATGTCACCACTTCGGCGTGTCGAGCTCTCCGCTCCGCCACCTCGGGACCGGCTTGGGGGATGGAACCTTGTCCCGCATCAAGCTCGGACCACGTCATCAATGCCGAACACATTAACCAGCTAAGTCGCTTTCATGCTCAAAGTTTTAATTTTTAACTTGTGTTCGGTTCGACCTAGCATTATACTTTTTTGGAAAAAAGTGGCTTGTAAAAAATTTTCCTTGTCCAAACTTTGATTGTGATGGACAAATTTAAATACCCTGTTTACTTGGGGGCTCCCTTGATGGAGCTTTTCCTCTTGCATATGATTATACTTGTACGGCTTCGTTCCTTGTTCGTGTATTACGCCACAATATGCACCATATTGACCTAAGCGATTCTCAAGCTGGGTTGCCTGGCTCCTGTGCTTACCCCGACGTTCCCGATTGTTCGCGTAAAGGGAGCACCTCTGCGATTGTCATGACCGAGTCCTCCGAGCTCTGACCTCAGACTGGGTGAAGCCGAAAGCTAGCACTCTTATTGTTTTCAATCATGGTCGGCACACAAAGGAACTCATGAGTACAAAAAATCTATTGCACAAGTCTCATAGTAATAATGAGCACCGAAGAAAGGTATCGGTGGGGGTACTATTTTCTTCGAAGATGCTTCTTACACTTCGTCTGTAATATAGCATAAGTTCCCTGAGCGCGCTTTGTCTGTTACAGCCTTATGGCCCGGTTGCCTGGTTATCGGAAACACTGTCGATATTCTCGACAGGTGGAGTGCATAACACTTTTCGGTCCTTGACCGAAGAGGGAGAAGCCACGGTCGGTTAAGACGCGTTTAAAGTTCGGTTGAACAAAGATATGATATAAGTACTTCGGTACATACAATCATTATACATAAAATCTTTTACCCAAGTCACTTGGGGGCTCTTAATATTTATATGAGCTATTTTATAGTAAATGTGTTTTCTTCTTGGTCGTTGCAAAGTCTTTTTCTATCGCTCCTTTTTCGATGTGAGTGTGTGGTCAATAGCCAGATAACCCATTTTCTCTCTAGTGAGCGCTCGAGTTTAGTTCGCTAAACTGGTCTAACGAGAAGCACTCCGCCTTCGGGATAGGAGGCTGCAGCTGTAGGCTGACCCGCTTGAAGTCTTGAGATCGGATGTGCAATGTTAAAGCACGACAGAAGCACTCTTTTTTTCTAAGACCAATTTTCGGATTGGCACCGAACACTTGATCTTGTTCGGACGTCAAGTTTTTACTGACATTTTTTGGTTTTCCAAGCTTATGGCACTTTTAAACTATTTGTGTGTTTTCAGCACAAGTCTCGCAGTGCAATGCCGGACACCTTTATAGATTCGGCAAAAATATTCTCAGATATTGCTATATATGCATCGGTTTCGAATTGTGTCTTCGATCAATAGTTGGGTTGCCCGGCTCCTGCACTTGCTTCCTACGTTCCGCTTTGTTCGGCTAGGCGTGCAAAGGGAGAACCACTGCGATTGTGCTTTCAGCTCACACGGTTAAGCACCTCAATGGAGAAATCCGAAAACTGACTGTCACAATAAGCGTAAACTGGTCAGCGATCCGATGACTGTGTTAAATGACGGGCCACTCATAACAATGGCCGAAGTGTTTACGGCTTGACCTCGACTGTTGCCGAACACTACCGGGGGCTATTAACTGGCCTCCCAAACTAAATCCTCGATATTTTGCTCTTACATTAGAGCTGAGGTTTCATGATCATGCTTAGCATGACAACCCAAAGAAAGGAACCGATAGCGGGACTATTTTCTCTGGAAGACATTTTTTATGTTAAACAGTAATATAACATATCTATCTGTGTACCTTTGTTTATAAAACCGTATGGCCAGATTGCGTTGTTTGTCGTAAATCTTTGCCCTCATAAAGGCTTTATAAAGCATGACAAACACTCCTCGGCTACTAGCCGAGGAGGTGGAAGCCGATGGTCGGTCAACAAAGTTTTGTACAATGCGGATCTGAGCATTAATGATGTAAAGTACTTGGATACATAGAGTCATTACACATAATTTGTGATTTTACTACGGATATCGATCCTTAATTCGGCCACCCGTGCCCAGATTAAGGCTCGGGGGCTACTGGGCTTCGGGCTTATTATTCACAAATATTAAAGGGGTACATCGATCCCCTGATCTGGTGTTGCCACCCGACCAGTGTCTCAGGGGCTACTGCATTGCATGTCCGATGCAGAAAATTTTACGTGCACTATAGTTTCCGAGGAGATTTTGATCCTCAGGTTGGTCGGCCGCACCCAACCTGAGTCTCGAGGACTGAGCACGCCGCTTTTAGTGTCCCGAAGTATTCTACCGAGCTAGGACTTGATCCTCAGACCGATTTTGCAAATTAACCTGAGTCTCGGTGGCTACTGGGATCAGCGGTCTTATGTCATCCTTCAGGTGCATCTCGGGTTTTAGACCGATACACACCTTGAGGGCTACTGACTATATATCTCGGCAGAGAATAAAATTGCACCAATCAAAAATATTGACAAAAATCGGCCCACATTCGAGGTGGTGCACCACCTCGTAAGCAGTCCGGCATAAAGCTCGGGCGCTAGTGGCTGGCTCCATAGAGGGCATTTCTGGCATTAAGCTCGGCTAAACTCCTTCAACTTTTTTGTACCAAGATGATCTATGCCATCTTGGATATAGTCCAGCGTTGGAGCTTGGACACAGTCCGACGTTGGAGCTCGGATACATTTTGGCTTTGGAGCTTGGACACAGTCCGGCGTTGGAGCTCGGATATATTTCGGCATTAGAGCTCGGAAGCAGTCCGGCATTGGTGCTCGGTTGCAAAAGATACCTCGAATGCAGTCCGGCGTTAGAGCTCGGACGCAAGAGGATGCTGCCGCCCGGGAACAACTTCAAACCCGAGGTATCGCATAAAAATAACAAGGCAATGATAAAGGCTAGAAACTTAAAGGGGCTCCTCGGATACCCGACGTATAAACTTGTCGAATGCATTTCGGCGATCCTCAAGATCAAAGATGAGAAGATTTGTTGAACCAGTTTTCAAGACCGACAACCGAAGATGAAGAATAGTTCAGAAGAATCGAGGAGCGTCCCTAACTTGAAGACCGGTTCAGGGGGCTACTGACGGTGTCCTGGACTAGGGGGTACTCACCACGTCATCTCCCGATCTGTTAGATTGGGCCGAGGACCCCCATGGCCGTATACTCATGGGCCAGTTCCGACAGCTGCCGCATACATGGAAGATTCCACGAGACTTGGCGATCAAGACAAGGACTCCTCCCCACCGGCGTATTCGGCTAGGACTCTTGTTATCCTAGGCCTCTGGTGCATTATATAAACCGAGGCCAGGCTAGTCGATAGACAATATACAACATACAATCATACCATAGGCTAGCTTCTAGGGTTTAGCCTCTTCGATCTCGTGGTAGATCAACTTTTGTAATACTCATATCATCAAGAATAAATCAAGCAGGACGTAGGGTTTTACCTCCATCAAGAGGGCCCGAACCTGGGTAAAACATCGTGTTCCCTGCCTCCTGTTACCATCCGCCTTAGACGCACAGTTCGGGACCCCCTACCCGAGATCCGCCGGTTTTGACACCGATAGTGGTCAAGGAATGACTTCCATCGGACATGGACTATACGTGGAGAGGCTGACAGCTGGGTCCACGGCAGCCGCAAGGAAGTGCCTCCTTATTACGCGCAAAATAATTATTCCTCCACCTGACAGCGGGGACCCACCGGACGGGCCACTGTATTTCGCGAAAAAAATGATTCGTCCCCTGACTGTTGGGACCCACGAGCTACATCTTCGCACGCAAGGAAGTGCGTCCGAAAAAAAACAATTCGCCCCCCTGACTGTTGGGACCCACCAGCTACATCTTCGCACGCAAGGAAGTGCGTCCGAAAAAAACGATTCGCCCCCCGACTGCTGGGACCCAGCAGCTACACCTTCGCACGCAAGGAAGTGCGTCCGGGCAAAAAAATGATTCGCCCCCTAACTGCTGGGACCCAGCAGCTACACCTCCGCACGCAAGGAAGTGCGTCCGGGTAAAAAAACAAAACGATTCGCCCCCCTGACTGCTGGGACCCGCCAGCTACATCTTCGCAGGTAAGGAAGTGCCTGACAGTCGGGACCCACCTGGTCGAAGAGTATGTAGCATTGTCATTCTGGTCGCGAACGTGTACGTACATACTGGTCGATGTAGAGGCGCGCACGTGTCGTAGTAGAGGCGCGCACATGTCGTAGTAGAGGCGCGCATGTAGCATGTACACGTACGGACATCGGCCAGGGTGCAAGAAAGAAAATACGACCACATATGTGTACATACGGGCAGGGTCTCGAACGCCTACTCACGCATACGTACGGCCAGGGCTCGTGTACATGGCTGGGTCAGAATGGAGAAACAGCGTCGTCGTCGTGTTCATGGGGAGGCAAGAGAATGCGTCATGTTCATGGGGAGGCAACGGAATGCGTCGTGTTCATTGGGAGGCAACGGAACGCGTGGGAGCCAACCGGCTGGATCGGAACGGAATGCGTGGTCATGTTCATCGGGAGGGCTTGGACGGAATGGGCGATGGAAACGAGGCCTGGCATACCGTAGAATGGAGGAAACGGACCTCCTACGGTTGAAACGGGGGTCCTGTTGATCGGGAGGGGTGTGGCGTACCGCAAAACGGAGGAAACATACCTCCTACGGTCAAAACGGGGGTCCTGTTGATTGGGATGGGTGTGGCGTACCGCAAAACGGACGAAACGGACCTCCTACGGTCGAAACGGGGGGTCATGTTGATTGGGAGGGGTGTGGTGTACCGCAAAACGGATGAAACGGACCTCCTACGATCGAAACGGGGGTCCTGTTCATCGGGAGGGGTGTGGCGTACCGCAAAAACGGGACTCCACGCGATATTGTTCATCTCCACCGTCAACCTCCTCCAGCCTCCACGGGCTACCGTCGACCTCCTGCAGCCTCCACGGGCTCCTGTTCATCCAGCCTCCACCGCGCACTACTCCACCGGCTACTGTTCAACCACCCCTCCACCGTCTACTGTTCATCCAGCCCTCCACACCACGGGTCCTGTTCAACCACCCCTCCACGGGCACCCCTCCACCGTCTACTATTCATCTAGCCCTCCACACCACGGGGTCCTGTTCATCCAGAGGCAACGCCACTGCTCACTGTTCATCCAACCCCCCCCCCCCTCACAACGCTCACTGTTCATCCCAGAGGCAGCATCGATCGACTTCAGTTAGCAGCAGTAGCGAAGGAATCGCTCGATCGGGTTCAGTTAACAGCCATCGATCGATCGCTCGGGTTCAGTAACGCGTAGCCTGTAGTGCAATCGCTCGGGTTCGGTTAGAGCCCAACGCCTCGCTCGGGTTTAGTTAGAGCCAACGCCTCGTACACACGCACGTACGTGTACGAGAGAAACGCGCATCGCTCGGCCCCCGACCTCCCACCGTAACCGGGAACTCCCCAAAATTTTCCTCGCCCTCGCTTCTACCACGGTTTTTTTCGTCATGGACGGCCCAAAGAATGTCATGCAGCTGTGTCTCCGGCCCGCCTAGGACGAAAAGCCCATTTTGTGTCATGATTTTTTGTCATAGAAGTAGGAGCCCACCACATCTATGATGATACCGGGTTTTGTCACAATTATCGTCATAGAAGTGTCATATGTATGACAGAAAAAAATTTCGTTCGGCCCAAAATGTCACGGATGTGTCTTTTTTTGTAGTGGGTATTATATGTGGATGACATATTGTTGATCGGAAATGGTACTGAATTTCTGGATAGCATAAAAGGATACTTGAATAAGAATTTTTCAAAGAAAGACCTCGGTGAAGCTGCTTACACATTGAGCATCAAGACCTATAGAGATAGATCAAGACGCTTGATAAGTTTTTTCAATGAGTACATACCTTGACAAGATTTTGAAGTAGTTCAAAAAGGAATAGTCAAAGAAGGAGTTCTTGCCTGTGTTGCAAGGTGTGAAGTTGAGTAAAGACTCAAAACCCGACCACAGCAGAAAATAGAAAGAGAATGAAAAGTCATTCCCTATGCCTCGGTCATAGGTTCAATAAAGTATGCTATGCTGTGTACCAGTCCTATTGTATCCCTTAGCATGATTCTGGCAAGGGAGTACAATAGTGATCTAGGAGTAGATCACTGGACAGCGGTCAAAATTATCCTTAGAGGACTAAGGAAATATTTCTCGGTTATGGATGTGATAAAAGAGTTCATTGTAAAGAGTTACGTCGATGCAAGCTTTTTACAACGATCTAGATGACTTTAAGTCTCATCTGGATACATATTGAAAGTGGGAGCAATTAGCTAGAGTAGCTCCGTGCAGAGTAGTGTAGACATAGAATTTTGTGAAATACATACAAATCTGAATGTTGTAGACCCGTAGACTAAACTTCTCTCACAAGCAAAACATGATCACTCTTTGGGTGTTAATCACATAGCGATGTGAACTAGATTATTGACTCTAGTAAACCCTTTGGGTATTAGTCACATGGAGATGTGAACTAATCACATAAAGATGTGACCTATTGATGTTAAATCACATGATGATGTGAACTAGATTATTGACTCTAGTGCAAGTGGGAGACTGAAGGAAATATGCCCTAGAGGCAATAATAAAGTTATTATTTATTTCCTTATATCATGATAAATGTCTATTATTCATGCTAGAATTGTATTAACCGGAAACTTAGTACATGTGTGATTACATAGACAAACTAAGTATCACTAGTATGCCTCTACTTGACTAGCTCGTTAATCAAAGATGGTTAAGTTTCCTAGCCATGGACAAGAGTTGTCATTTGATGAACGGGATCACATCATAATTAGAGAATGATGTGATAGACTTGACCCATCTGTTATCCTAGCACGATGATTGTTTAGTTTGCTGCTATTGCTTTCTCCATAACTTATACATGTTCCTATGACTATGAGATTATGCAACCCCCGGATACCGGAGGAACACTTAGTGTGCTATTGATACGTCTCCAACGTATCTATAATTTTTGATTGTTCCATGCTATTATATTATCAACCTTGGATGTTTTATATGCATTTATATGCTATTTTCTATGATTTTTGGGACTAACCTATTAACCTAGAGCCCAGTGCCAGTTTCTGTTTTCCCCTTGTTTTTGAGTATCACAAAAAACGAAAATCAAACGGAGTCCAATTGACCTGAAACTTCATGGAGATCATTTTTGGACAAGAACAAGCCCACGGAGTACCGAAGATGGGCCAGAAGAGTCCCGAGGCCACCACGAGGGTGGGAGGCGCGCCCCCTACCTCGTGGACGCCTCGAGGACCCCCTGACTTCTTCCCGACTCCAACATCTCTTATATAACCCCAAACTTCCAGAAAGAAACCTAGATCGAGAGTTCCGCCGCCGCAAGCCTCTGTAGCCACCGAAAACCAATCTAGACCCATTTCGGCACCTTGCCGAAGGGGGGAATCCCTCTCCAGTGGCCATCTTCATCATCTCGATGCTCTCCATGACGAGGAGGGAGTAGTTCTCCCTCGGGGCTGAGGGTATGTACTAGTAGCTATGTGTTTGATCTCTCTCTCTCTCCCTCGTGTTCTTGATTCGGCTCGATCTTGATGTATCGCGAGCTTTGCTATTATAGTTGGATCTTATGATGTTTCTCCCCCTCTACTCTCTTGTAATGGATTGAGCTTTCCCTTTGAAGTTATCTTATTGGATTGAGTCTTTAAGGATTTGAGAACACTTGATGTATGTCTTGCATGTGCTTATCTGTGGTGACAATGGGATATCATGTGATCCACTTGATGTATGTTTTGGTGATTAACTTGTGAGTTCCGTGACCTCGTGAACTTATGCATAGGGGTTGGCACACATTTTTGTCTTGACTTTCCGGTAGAAACTTTGGGGCACTCTTTGAAGTTCTTTGTGTTGGTTGAATAGATGAATCTGAGATTGTGTGATGCATATCGTATAATCATACCCACAGATACTTGAGGTGGCATTGGAGTATCTAGGTGACATTAGGGTTTTGACTGATTTGTGTCTTAAGGTGTTATTCGAGTACGAACTCTATGATAGATTGAACGGAAAGAATAGCTTCGTGTTATGTTACTACGCACTCTTGAATAAATCGATCAGAAAGGATAACTTTGAGGTGGTTTCGTACCCTACAATAATCTCTTCGTTGTTCTCCGCTATTAGTGACTTTGGAGTGACTCTTTATTGCATGTTGAGGGATAGTTATATGATCCAGTTATTTTATTATTATTGAGAGAACTTGCACTAGTGAAAGTATGAACCATAGGCCTTGTTTCAACGCATTGCAATACCGTTTACACTCACTTTTATCATTTGTTACCTTGCTGTTTTTATATTTTCAGATTACAAAAACCTATATCTACCATCCATATTGCACTTGTATCACCATCTCTTCGCCGAATTAGTGCACCTATACAATTTACCATTGTATTGGGTGTGTTGGGGACACAAGTGACTCTTTGTTTTTTGGTTGCAGGGTTGCTTGAGAGAGGCCATCTTCATCCTACGCCTCCCACGGATTGATAAACCTTAGGTCATCCACTTGAGGGAAATTTGCTACTATCCTAGAAACCTCTACACTTGGAGGCCCAACAACGTCTACAAGAAGAAGGTTGTGTATTAGACATCAAGCTCTTTTTTGGCGCCATTGTCGGGGAGGTTAGTGCTTGAAGGTATATCTTTAGATCTTGCAATCGAATCTTTTTGTTTCTTGTTTTATCACTAGTTTAGTCTATAAAAGAAAATTACAAAAAAATGGATTTGAGGGTACCTCATATGCTTCATCTTTTTACTATCTTTCATGAAAATAAGGATTCCGATAATTGCGCCAAAATGCTAGAAGAAGAATGCATTAAAATGTTTGGCACTAAATCTTTGAATGATGAGCATGATTGCAATGTTGTTAGTACAAACTCTTTGAGTATCCATAGTACTAATGATGATTGTACTAGTCATGATGAAAATTTCTCTTATAAGCATGTCAATTTTTGTGGAGTGCATAGAGTTTGCAAGTACACACCAAATAGGGAAGATAGATTTTGAAAGGCTAGATGTTTGTGCTGAAAATTTAAATTTCCCTAGCCATCCTTGTGAACTTTGCAATGAACGTGGTCATTTAAATATCCAATGCAAATTGTTCCATGATCGAATCGTGTCCAACAATTGTGATGACCTGATTTCCCTTGCGCATCATAATGAACTTAGTTTGCTTCTGGGTTATGAAGAAATGAAATGTACAATTAAGGATATTCCAGAATTTTCCCTTGATACAGTTCTTGATTTTGATCTAGAGGAAATTTATATGTATTGTGCGGTGAATTGCATTGAAAATCCTTATATTTCCAATTACATAAAGTCAAGAAAAAAATTAGAAGATGAAGAGAATACTAATGAAAGGGAAGATATTTCCCAATATCCTCCTATTTTTTCTTATGATTAATCAGGTAACGGGGAAGAGCCTTCTATCCAACCAATCTCATTAATAAGGAGCTCCAGAAAGAGGGTTAAACCCACACATGATGCGAAAAAGCAAAAGAAAAGATGTAGAAGCAAAGGTAAAAAGGTATCCCTCCCAAATGATGTTTCTCCTATTACTCATTGTGATGATGATAATTGTTATACTGTTGGTGCTATCCATACTATTAATGATGAGAGTGATTATGCTTATGATACGAAAAGGCCCAAGCTTGGGGATGCTGTGTTTGATGAGAATGACATGTTCGAGAATGTATTTGCTGCAATTAATGTTTATCCCAAGCTTGGGGAAGCTATGTTTAATGAATATGATATTTTTAGTCTCCCAAGTCTTGATGAGAAAATTTATTATGATGATAGCATGCCTCCTATTTATGATGGTTATATTGATGAAAGTGGGTTTGGAAGAGTGTCAACTTTAGGAAGTAATGATCCCACTATTTTAGAGGGTGTTGAATCTTATTGTGACAATTATGAAAGTGGATTTGGAGAGGTCATGACTTTATTTATTAATGATTCCACTATTTTGAAAGAGGTTTCAATTGATTATGATGAAAACAAAGTTGCTACTTATGATGATTATTGTGATGACACTTATGCTATAAAAAGTAGTGATGATTATATTTATAAAACCTGTCATGATTATGATTACCCTTTTTCTAAACATTACTCTTTTAATGTGGAAACCATTTATAGTATTCGGGTTTCTTATGATACTCCCACTATTCCGAATAAGAAGAATTTTGCTTATGTGGAGAGTAATAAAATTCCTATGCTTGTGGATCATGAAAAAAGTGCTTTATGTGATAGTTATATTTTTTAATTCATTCATGATTCCACTGAAAATTATTATGAGGGAGGAATATATGCTTGTAGGAATTGCAATAATATCAAGTTTCCTCTCTATGTGTTGAAAATCTTGAAGTTATGCTTGCTTTACCTCCCTATGCAAGTTGATTCTTGTTCCCATAAATTGTTTGCTCACAAAATCCCTATGCATAGGAAGTGGGTTAGATAAATGTTCTAGTCATATTCTTCATGATGCTCTCTTTATGTTTCAATTCTTATCCTTTATGTGGGCATCATTGAAATCATCATGCCTAGCTAGGGGCGTTAAATGATAGCGCTTATTGGGAGGCAACCCAATTTTATTTTTGTTCTTTGATTTTTGCTCCTGTTTAGTAATAAATAATTCATCTAGCCTCTGTTTAGATGTGGTTTTATGTTTTAATTAGTGTTTGTTCCAAGTAGAACCTTTGGAACGACTTGGGTGAAGTCTTTGCGATCTTTCTGTAAAAAACAGAAACTTTTGTGCTCACGAGATTAGGTGCCATTTTTAGTGGAGAGTGCTATTAAGTTGATTATTTTTGCAGATGATTAATAGACAAATTCCTCACGTCCAAAAATTTATTTCAGAATTTTTGGAGTTCCCGAAGTATACGTTTGATACAGATTACTACAGACTGTTCTGTTTTTGACAGATTCTATTTTCCATGTGTTGTTTGCTTATTTTGATGAATCTATGAGTAGTATCGGAGGGTATGAACCATAGAGAAGTTGGAATATAGTATATTACACCAATATGAATTTATAACGAGTTCACAATAGTACCCAAGTGGTGATTTATTTTCTTATACTAACGGAGCTTATGAGTTTTCTGTTGAGTTTTGTGTTGTGAAGTTTTCAAGTTTTGGGTAAAGATTCGATGGACCATGGAATAAGGAGTCGCAAGAGCCTAAGCTTGGGGATGCCCAAGGAACCCCAAGGTAATATTCAATGACAACCAAGAGCCTAAGCTTGGGGATGCCCCGGATGGCATCCCCACTTTCGTCTTCATTCACCGGTAACTTTACTTGGAGCTATATTTTTATTCACCACATGATATGTGTTTTGCTTGGAGCGTCATTTTATTTTCTTTTGCTTTGCTTGCTGTTTGAATAAAATACCAAGATCTGAAATTCTTAAATGTCAGAGAGTCTTCACATAGTTGCATAATTATTCGACTACTCATTGATCTTCAGCTATATCTTTTGGAGTAGTTTGTCGTTTGCTCTAGTGCTTCACTTATATCTTTTTAGAGCATGGCGGTAGTTTTATTTTGAAGAAATTGTTGAACTCTTATGCTTCACTTATATTATTTTGAGAGTCTTTTAGAACAGCATGGTAATTTGCTTTGGTTATGAATTTAGTCCTAATATGATGGGCATCCAAAAGGGATATAATAAAAACTTTCATACAAAGTGCATTGAATACTATGAGAAATTTGATTCCTTATGATTGTTTTGAGATATGAAGATGGTAATATTAGAGTCGTGCTAGTTGTGTAATTGTGAATTTGAGAAATACTTGTGTTCAGGTTTGCAAGTCCTGTAGCATGCACGCATGGTAACCGTTGTGTAACAAATTGGAAGCATGAGGTGTTTCTTTGATTGTCTTCCTTATGAGTGTCGGTCGGGGATGAGAGATGGTCTTTTCCTACCAATCTATCCCCCTAGGAGCATGCGCGTAATGCTTGGTTTTTGATGACTTGTAGATTTTTGCAATAAGTATGTGAGTTCTTTATGACTAATGTTGAGTCCATGGATTATACGCACTCTCACCCTTCCATCATTGCTAGCCTCTTTAGTACCGTGCATTGCCCTTTCTCACCTCGAGAGTTGGTGCAAACTTCATCGGTGCATCCAAACCCCGTGATATGATACACTCTGTCACACATAAACCTCCTTATATCTTCCTCAAAACAGCCACCATACCTACCTATTATGGCATTTCCATAGCCATTCCGGGATATATTGCCATGTAACTTTCTACCGTTCTGTTTATTATGACACGTTTCATCATTTTCATATTTCCTTGCATGATCATGTAGTTGACATCGTATTTGTGGCAAAGCCACCATGCATAATATTTCATACATGTCACTCTTGATTCATTTCCCATCCCGGTACACCGCCGTAGGCATTCATATAGAGTCATATTTTGTTCTAGTATCGAGTTGTAATCATTGAGTTGTAAATAAATAGAAGTGTGATGATCATCATTAATAGAGCATTGTCCCCCAAAAGGGGGGAAGGCCAAATAAAAAAAAGGCCCAAAATGAAAAGAAAAAAAAGAGAAATAAAAAGGGACAATGCTACTATCCTTTTTTCCACACTTGTGCTTCAAAGTATCACCATGATCTTTGTGATAGAGAGTCTCTTGTTTTGTCACTTTCATATACTAGTGGGAATTTTTCATTATAGAACTTGGCTTGTATATTCCAACAATGGGCTTCCTCAAATGCCCTAGGTCTTCGTGAGCAAGCAAGTTGGATGCACACCCACTTAGTTTCTTTTGTTGAGCTTTCATACATTTATAGCTCTAGTGCATCCGTTGCATGGCAATCCCTACTCCTTGCATTGACATCAATTGGTGGGCATCTCCATAGCCCGTTGATTAGCCGCATCGATGTGAGACTTTCTCCCTTTTTGTCTTCTCCACACAACCGCCATCATCATATTCTATTCCATCCATAGTGCTATGTCCATGGCTCACGCTCATGTATTGCGTGAAAGTTGAAAAAGTTTGAGAATACTAAAGTATGAAACAATTGCTTGGCTTGTCATCAGGGTTGTGCGTGATGGGAGCATTTTGTGTGACGAAAATGAAGCATAGCCAAACTATATGATTTTGTAGGGATGAGCTTTCTTTGGCCATGTTATTTTGAGAAGACATAATTGCTTAGTTAGTATGCTTGAAGTATTATTATTTTTATGTCAATATTAAACTTTTGTCTTGAATCTTTCGGATCTGAACATTCATGCCACAATAAAGAAAATTACATTGATAATTATGTTAGGTAGCATTCCACATCAAAAATTCTGTTTTTATCATTTACCTACTCGAGGACGAGCATGAATTAAGCTTGGGGATGCTTGATACGTCTCCAACGTATCTATAATTTTTGATTGTTCCATGCTATTATATTATCAACCTTGGATGTTTTATATGCATTTATATGCTATTTTATATGATTTTTGTTACTAACCTATTAACCTAGAGCCCAGTGCCAGTTTCTGTTTTTTTCCTTATTTTTGAGTATCGCAGAAAAGGAAAATCAAACGGAGTCCAATTGACCTGAAATTTCACGGATATCATTTTTGGACCAGAAGAAGCCCACGGAGTACCGGAGATGGGCCAGAAGAGTCCCGAGGCCACCACGAGGGTGGGGGGCGCGCCCCTACCTCGTGGCCGCCTCGGGGACCCCCCTAACTTGTTCCCGACTCCAACATCTCTTATATAACCCCAAACTTCCAGAAAGAAACCCAGATCAGGAGTTCCGCCGCCGCAAGCCTCTATAGCCACCGAAAACCAATCTAGACCTATTCCGGCACCCTGCCGGAGGGGGAATCCCTTCCCGGTGGCCATCTTCATCATCCCGGTGCTCTCCATGACGAGGAGGGAGTAGTTCTCCCTCGAGGCTGAGGGTATGTACCAGTAGCTATGTGTTTGATCTCTCTCTCTCTCTCTCATGTTCTTGATTCAGCACGATCTTGATGTATCGCGAGCTTTACTATTATATTTGGATCTTATGATGTTTCTCCCCCCTCTACTCTCTTGTAATGGATTGAGTTTTCCCTTTGAAGTTATCTTATCGGATTGAGTCTTTAAGGATTTGAGAACACTTAATGTATGTCTTGCATGTGCTTATCTGTGGTGACAATGGGATATCACGTGATCCACTTGATGTATGTTTTGGTGATCAACTTGCGAGTTCTGTGACCTTGTGAACTTATGCACAGGGGTTGGCACACGTTTTCGTCTTGACTCTCTGGTAGAAACTTTGGGGCACTCTTTGAGGTTCTTTGTGTTGGTTTAATAGATGAATCTAAGATTGTGTGATGCATATCGTATAATCATACCCATAGATACTTGAGGTGACATTGGAGTATCTAGGTGACATTAGGGTTTTGGTTGATTTGTGTCTTATGGTGTTATTCTAGTACGAACTCTATGATAGATTGAACGGAAAGAATAGCTTTGTGTTATTTTACTACAGACTCTTGAATAGATCGATCAGAAAGGATAACTTTGAGGTGGTTTCGTACCCTACAATAATCTCTTCATTGTTCTCCGCTATTAGTGACTTTGGAGTGACTCTTTGTTGCATATTGAGGGATAGTTATATGATCCAATTATGTTATTATTGTTGAGAGAACTTGCACTGGTGAAAGTATGAACCCTAGGCCTTATTTCAACGCATTGAAATACTGTTTGCACTCACTTTTATCATTAGTTACCTTGTTGTTTTTATATTTTCAGATTACAAAAACCTGTATCTACCATCTCTTCGTCGAACTAGTGCACCTATACAATTTACCATTGTATTGGGTGTGTTGGGGACACAATAGACTCTTTGTTATTTGGTTGCAGGGTTGATTGAGAGAGACCATCTTCATCCTACGCCTCCCACGGATTGATAAACCTTAGGTCATCCACTTGAGGGAAATTTGCTACTGTCCTACAAACCTCTGCACTTGGAGGCCCAACAACGTCTACAAGAAGAAGGTTGTGTAGTAGACATCAGCCATCAAACGTCATAACATAACTGGGTGACTATAAAGATGCTCTACAGGTGTCTCTGATGGTGTTTGTTGAGTTGGCATAGATCGAGATTAGGATTTGTCACTCCGTGTATCGGAGAGGTATCTCTGGGCCCTCTCGGTAATGCACATCACTATAAGCCTTGCAAGCAATGTGACTAATGGGTTAGTTATAGGATGTTGCATTACGGAACAAGTAAATAGACTTGCCGGTAACGAGATTGAACTAGGTATTGAGATATCGATGATCGAATCTCGGGCAAGTAACATACTGATGACAAAGGGAACAACGTATGTTGTTATGCGGTTTGACCGATAAAGATCTTCGTAGAATATGTAGTAACCAATATGAGCATCCATGTTCTGCTATTGGTTATTGACCGAAGATGAGTCTCGGTCATGTCTACATAGTTCTCAAACCCGTAGGGTCCTCACGCTTAACGTTCGGTGACGATCGGTATTATGAGTTTATGTGTTTTGATGTACCAAAGGTAGTTTGGAGTCCCGGATGTGATCACAGACATGACAAGGAGTCTCTAAATGGTCGAGACATAAAGATTGATATATTGGAAGGTTATATTCGGACACCGGAAGGGTTCCGAAGTGTATCGGGTATTTTTCGGAGTACCGGGAGGTTACCGGAACCTCCGAGGATTCTATGGGCCTTATTGGGCCCTAGTGGAGAAAGAGGGCAACAAGCAAGGTGTGGGGCACGCTCCCCAAGGCCCAAACCGAATTGGTTTAGGGTTTGGGGGGCCGGCCCCCTCTTTCCTTCTCCCATCCTCCTCTTTCCTCCTTCTCCTAGTAGGAATAGGAAGGGGGGAGGCAAACCTACTTGGAGTAGGATGGCCCCACCTTGGCGCGCGCCTCCTCCTAGGCCGGCCTCTTCCTCCCTCCCTCCTTTATATACGGGGGAGGGGGGCACCCCATAGACACACAAGTTGATCATTGATCCCTTCGCCGTGTGCGGTGCCCTCCTCCACCATAATCCACCTCGGTCATATCATCGTAGTGCTTAGGCGAAGCCCTGCGACGGTAGATTCATCATCACGCCGTCGTGCTAACGAAGCTCTCCCTCGACACTCAGCTAGATCAAGAGCGCGGGACGTCACCGAGCCGAACGTGTGCAGATCGCGGAGGTGCCGTACTTTCGGTACTAGGATCGGTCGGATCGTGAAGACGTACGACTACATCAACCGCGTTTTCATAACGCTTCCGCTTACGGTCTACGAGGGTACGTGGACAATACTCTTCCCCTCTCGTTGCTATGCATCACCATGATAGATCTTGCGTGTGCGTAGGATTTTTTTTTGAAATTACTGCATTCCCCAACAGCAGCACCTCCATGGACTCCTCCTCCTTGTGACACGACATCCGATGGACCGCGAGCCTCCACCTTTGCACCACACCACTACGCCACCGCTGGGAACCGGGCAACACCATTGCGAGAGAACCGCCCGGGGGAGGAATGATTCGGCGCCACTATGGGGTCAAGAAATGGAGGGGGTGGTCGGTGGGAAGAAAGAGGAGAGGGGGGGGGTTTAGCGACGAGAGAGATGGAGATGAGTGGTGTGAAGACGAGTGGATGTGTTCGCGACGTCTGCCTTTTTTTGAATGCTTTCATTCGCTACCGTGGTTGATGTCTTGTGCTCTAAGATTCGTGCTCAAATCCAACGGTGAAAGAGACGTTCGCCCCAAAAGCCCCAAAACTTGACACAGTGAGATGTACAGTGATTGCATAGGAAAAAGGGTTAAGAGCATCTATAGTAGATCCCATATAAGTCCGGTGAAGTGAGTTTTCCGGCCGTTTTACGGGATGGGCCAAAAAAAGGCCCGACAAGGTTCGCTAAAAAGGGCCCGGCCCGTAAACCTCCCTCCATTCCTCCATAATGTGGGCGTCGGTGCATTTTAGTGTTCCCGTCCCTCAATCCCCACATCCACCTCCGCTGCGAAATCCATTCTCCGGCGATAAATCCCTACACCTCCGGCGACGTTTTACGACGCATTTGACCATCGAAGATGGTGTCCGTTGGATCCGGGTTTGATGGCAGCAGGGGGTTCGGGTGCCACGGGGGGTTTGGCGGCCGCAGTGGGTTCGATTCCCGCAAGCAGCGCAACGACGACGAGGCCGGAAACTCCTCCTACGCCCTCTGGTGTCGAAAAGGCACAGGGAGCAGGCGCGCCGCCGCGACGCACAGTCCCGTAGCCCGGGTGGGATGCTTTCCGTCGCCTTAGGCAGATGTCCGATCCACCCATCCAGCGCCCCTGGGTGGCCGAGCGCGCGTGGTGGGCGGTGAAGGAGGCCGCCGCCGTCTGAGATGCAGCTGCGGCCGCGCGCGTGCCGCCGCTCCGGGAGGAGTACCAACTCGCCTCGCTCCTCTCTGGCATGCTGATCTACCACACCCTCCACGACAATGAGCCCCCACCCCGTGAGGACGACTTCGACGACTCCAATGACGAGTAGATGCTAGCATGAACTATCTAGTCTAGTTATTTCAGTTTGACCTATCTATCAGTGTGCTATGTGCGAAACTATCTATCTAGTAGTTTAATTTGCTTGTATGTATGAACTATGCTTGTGGAACCACGGTGATGGATATAGCGCGAAGGCTTGTGAAACTATCTATATTGAAATCAAGTGCAAATCCGACAACATTTAACAAGATTTATTATACAAGAAGGCCTCCGTCCCGTAAATTTTGTTTACAAGATACTATAAACGAAATTTACAGGACAGTTATATCCCGAATCTGCTAGAGATGGTCTAAAAAGTATCCACATAACGAAAAGTATGAACAATTAGCACGGGAAGGACCCAAAATAGTATTCTCTATACATCAACGCCTTGTTCGCGAAAACATCCAAGAAAAATATCGAATATATCCCCATCCTCCCTTTTATCCACGTCCATCTTTTTCCTCTTCCCCTCGCGGCGGCGTCGTGGGTGGAACCCGCTCCAGGCATTCTTCCACCGAAGAATCCGGACGTAGGTGACGAACCCTAACTTGTTTGGATTGCTCCGATCTTTTCTCCTGATGATCTAATTCTCTGTTTCTCTTTGATCGGTACCCCAATCCGTCCAGTTTTCCGCGGCTAGATTTGGCGTCGGGAGAGGAAATTCGATCTGAAAATGGGGTTGTTCCGGGCCGCGTCGGGCTTAGCCCGGGTGGCGCTGCGGAGGAGCCTGTCGCGCGCTCCGGCGAGCCCGTTCGCCGGCCCCGCGCCGCGGTACTTCCACTCGACGCTCCCCCGGCGGTACGCGGCGCCTGAGCCCCGCGCCGTGCCGCTCTCGCGCCTCACCGACAGCTTCCTCGATGGCACCAGCAGCGTGTACCTCGAGGAGCTGCAGCGGGCGTGGGAGGCGGACCCGACCTCCGTCGACGAGTCCTGGGACAACTTCTTCCGGAACTTCGTCGGGCAGGCCGCCACGTCCCCCGGCATATCCGGCCAGACGATCCAGGAGAGTATGAGGCTGCTGCTGCTCGTGCGCGCCTACCAGGTGAGCGGCCACATGAAGGCCAAGCTCGATCCTCTTGGACTGGAGCAGCGCGCGGTTCCGGATGTCCTGGACCCGGCGTTCTACGGCTTCTCTGAGTCTGATTTGGATCGGGAGTTCTTCCTCGGGGTGTGGAGGATGGCTGGGTTCTTGTCGGAGAATCGGCCTGTGCAGACACTTCGTTCTGTGTTGGGACGTCTGGAGCAGGCCTACTGTGGCACCATTGGTTACGAGTACATGCACATACCGGACCGGGAAAAGTGCAACTGGCTGAGGGAGAGGATCGAGACAGTTAACCCAAGGGAGTACACCTATGATCGTCGCCAGGTCATGCTCGATAGGCTCATCTGGAGTACCCAGTTTGAGAATTTCTTGGCACAGAAGTGGACCACTGCAAAGCGATTTGGCCTAGAAGGTGCCGAGACACTGATTCCTGGTATGAAGGAGATGTTTGACAGGGCAGCTGATCTTGGTGTAGAGAGTATTGTCATTGGGATGCCACACAGAGGCAGGCTCAATGTCTTGGGAAACGTCGTACGTAAGCCCTTGCGACAGATCTTCAGCGAGTTTAGTGGTGGTACCAAGCCTGTCAATGAGGGGGAGGGTTTGTATACAGGGACAGGTGATGTCAAGTACCATCTAGGAACTTCATATGATAGGCCTACCAGGGGTGGGAAACATATCCATCTATCGTTGGTTGCAAATCCAAGTCATTTGGAAGCAGTCGATCCTGTTGTTGCTGGGAAGACCAGAGCAAAGCAGTATTATTCTAATGATCTTGACAGGACCAAGAATCTAGGGGTGCTATTGCATGGTGATGGAAGCTTCTCAGGGCAGGGTGTTGTGTATGAGACCCTGCATCTGAGTGCACTTCCAAACTACACCACTGGCGGAACAATTCATCTTGTGGTCAATAATCAGGTTGCATTCACTACTGATCCGATGTCAGGGAGATCTTCACAGTATTGTACAGACGTAGCCAAAGCATTGGATGCCCCAATTTTCCATGTGAACGGTGACGACTTGGAGGCTGTGGTTCATACTTGTGAACTTGCTGCGGAGTGGAGGCAAACATTTCATTCTGATGTAGTGGTGGATATTGTATGCTACCGTCGATTTGGGCATAATGAGATTGACGAGCCCTCCTTCACCCAGCCTAAAATGTACAAGGTACTGTCAACACGCCCACCCCGCTCCCAAAGGAAAGAAAAAAAAGGAAAACACCATTATGATTATGATCTGGCCCATAATTCTATATGCATTTGGCCTTTTCATTCTTAATTTTAGTCCTGATCATTCCTTACTTTTTGAGTAAACACCATCTTTGGAATTCTGGCTAATTATCATTTAGTAGACATACCTGTGAGCCTGAAGTATTTTACTTATCTATTGGTAAGCAGAACTAGAATGATTGCTATGAATCAGCAGTAAAACTGATTCTGCGTAATAAAATAGCGATATTATTATACAAGCAACTTAAGATATCTTTCTATCTGGATCAGGTGATTAGGAACCACCCAAGTGCGCTTGAGATATATCAAAACCAGCTGTTAGAATCGGGGAAGATCTCCAAGGAAGATATTGACAAGATACACAAGAAGGTCAGCACCATACTGAATGAGGAATTCAAAAAGAGCAAAGACGATATCCCCAACAAGAGGGACTGGCTTTCTGCTTACTGGACTGGGTTTAAGTCCCCAGAACAGATTTCACGTATCCGAAACACCGGGTAAATGATTCTTTCCTTCCAGTCTGGTTGTTTCTGTGTTTCCCTCCACATTTTGTGTGAGTGTATTTGATGTAATGCATTTGCAACAATGCAGTGTCAAGCCAGAGATTCTAAAACGTGTTGGTGAAGCCATGACAACACTGCCAGAAACTTTCAAACCTCACAGGGCTGTCAAGAAGATTTTTGATCTGCGTCGCCAAATGATTGAGACTGGGGAAGGCATTGACTGGGCAGTGGGTGAAGCACTTGCTTTTGCAACTCTTATAATTGAGGGGAACCATGTCAGGTTAAGTGGCCAGGATGTTGAGAGAGGTACATTCAGCCACCGCCATTCTGTCATCCATGACCAAGAAACTGGGGAGCAGTATTGCCCACTTGATAATCTTGTCATGAACCAGAATGAGGAACTATTTACTGTAAGCAACAGGTAAGAATTGTACTCTGCTAACTTGTTCCAGTTAGGGGTGCACATGGGTTACTTAAGTTAGATTTCTTATATAATGAAACATGAAATCACCATAAGCAGATAGACCGAAAACTGTATCAGCTAGTTTAGTTATAATGTTGGTTTTATGTTGTACATAGTGATTGCTTTTATATCCATATACATAAGAGAAAGCTTAAGGCTGGCTTGATCCACCAGTATTTGACAGTGGACACATAACTGACCAATTATGCTCGTTATTGTCAACTCTGGAATGGAGAATTGACACTACCCTTTTTATTTCTAAAGAGAACGGTTAGAACATAAACAAATTGGGGCCAGTATTACTGAAGATGCAATTTGGCATGCTAAGTGTCCACAAATTTGTCCTTGGCCAAATAATTGGCATTTTTTGCTGATACACTGTCATGATTTTTTAGCAGCTGAGGTATGCAACAAGGTTTGTACCCGTTGAACTGAGCAGCACACGTGGCATGTGTAGCAGACATGTTGCTCAGGGATGTAATCATGGCTAAATACATGTTGTATAATTTCGGAGCATTATATGTTCTGGGATGATCTAGAGAAATAGAAAATAACTAACTAAACACCATCTTGGAATAATTGGTAAACCCATAACAAAGTTGGTTTAGAAGGTTGATTTCTACATGCTCATAATTGTCTGGAACTGTTAAGAAAATCTGGAGTGAGAAAAAGAAGAGGCAATTCTTAACAAATTGTTATATTCTCTTAAGTGACTAAATTAGTAATTTTAGGTAGAGACTACTTGGGGTGCACTTTACAAAGTCATAACATTGTCATCTGAATATAAGCTTGTCATTTAAATAATTATTTGAACATTATTTAAATATATATACTGATGTTGTCCCTTGATGTATTTCCCTTTTTTAATTGATCTGGTTTACCATCACCTGATGTGTGCTATAATTTGAACAGTTCCCTGTCAGAATTTGCTGTTCTGGGCTTTGAGTTGGGTTATTCAATGGAGAACCCAAACTCACTGGTTTTATGGGAAGCACAGTTTGGTGATTTTTCAAATGGGGCTCAAGTGATATTTGATCAGTTCATTAGTAGCGGAGAGGCAAAATGGCTCCGCCAGACTGGGCTTGTTGTCTGCCTTCCTCATGGATATGACGGTCAAGGGCCTGAACATTCTAGTGCGAGAATGGAGCGCTTCCTTCAGGTATCATTTTGCCCAGGTTGCAAGGATGTGGACACAAGTATCTCTTCCATTTAAAGTACCTGTATTATATATGCACATAAAAGGAACATATGAGGAGAGCACTTACTGTAAATTAGCTCTTACACAATTTTATCATGATATACACACACAATGCTGGAACTGCCATAACCATACACCTCATTATTTATATAAATATTCCCCATTTACTGGCAAAATGTATTTTTTTCCCTCCACTTTCTTGCTTATTATGGCTTTCCTGTTCGCATGACCTAACAAGGACAAAGCTAAATACCTCATAGGCAAACCTCTTTTCATGAGAGTGCATGTTAATTGCGCAACATTTGTATTGTGCTTCCTCTACTTCTGAGTTCTGGCTAGAAAGTTGCAACTACACCAGACTTGATTCTTAGTTGGTCTTCTGTATCATGCAATTTATGGGTTGTACTTCACAACACGTGAGAGCCAAAATCCATGTAGTATTGGTGAAGCATTTTGAAGGTAGTTCATTGAAATACTTGCCAAATATGTTAAATTGCATATTTTGTTAATATAAATACAAACCTGCAGAACCAACAAATTCTGCAACTATGAAGTTTCTTTCCTAGGCCTGGGTCATGGAGATCTTAAATGCTGCTACCTTTTGGTTTAGCTATATTCCTTTTTAAGATTGTCCATGATTGCAGATGAGTGATGATAACCCCTATGTTATACCTGAGATGGATCCAACACTGAGGAAGCAAATCCAGGAGTGCAACTGGCAGGTCGTGAATGTCACCACTCCTGCGAACTATTTCCATGTGCTGCGTCGCCAGGTGAATATAATAATACAACCTCCCTCCCCCCATCCCTTCCTCCTGCCCTTCGCAACCATCTTTCGGTGCGTTAACCTGTATCTTCCAATGTTTGCAGATACACCGGGATTTCAGAAAGCCTTTAATTGTGATGTCTCCAAAGAATCTCCTTCGTCACAAGGACTGCAAATCCAGTCTATCTGAATTCGATGATCTTGCTGGTCACCCTGGATTTGATAAGCAAGGGACACGCTTCAAGCGTCTAATAAAAGACCGGAATGACCATAAGGACCTTGAGGAAGGAATCAGACGTCTAGTTCTTTGTTCTGGAAAGGTAGGTTATGTTATACTTGCTGGAAGCTATACGTCCAACAAAGTTGCAAACTCAGCTTCTTCACCGACTTATTTTATAACTAACTTTGCTATGATCTAGGTGTACTATGAATTGGATGAAGAAAGAAAGAAGTCGGATTCCAATGATGTCGCGATATGTAGAGTTGAGCAGCTCTGTCCATTCCCCTACGACCTCATTCAGCGTGAGCTGAAGAGATATCCAAGTATGTGGCAAAAAATACCTTTCTCAGATATGTCCATTGCGTTGCTATATCGAGTAGTCCTTTTTCTCTTCGTGAAAACATACAAGGCTTGCATGTAGGGAGAGAAACTCTTCTATCTTACATGCCAATATTATTTGAAATGGGGTACAGAACAATAGGAATTGATCGGTCAAGTAGTGCAGGACTATGTATTTTATTAACCAGGATACCTGTTTCTAGTTAAAAAAAACAATTTTGTTGATCCAGTACACTTGTGAGTATGAGAATACCTCATATTGTTTGCTCTAGTGAATTCTAGTAATAACCACCAAAAAGATGATGAAGCCTAGCAGCACTAAAAGTATATACTGTCTGCGTGTTTCTGTTTTGCAGATGCCGAGATTGTTTGGTGCCAAGAAGAACCGATGAACATGGGGGCGTATACCTACATCAATCCTCGCCTGCTGACCGCGATGAGGGCGCTCGGTCGTGGCAGCATAGATGATATCAAGTACGTCGGAAGGGCCCCATCTGCAGCCACAGCTACAGGTTTCTATACTGTCCATGTCCAGGAGCAAACCGAGCTCGTGAAGAAGGCGCTGCAGCGAGACCCCATCAAGTCTCCGCTCTGAACATGTAGATTCTTTGCATAGCCATCAGAACTTCTGATCTCCTACCATGCAGAAAAACAACAGGTCTAAATTACACCTCTTCAGCCATTTGGTGAATAATCGTTGCGCATGTGTGGTACCGCCCATTAGAAAAGGTCTGAGGTCCATTTTGAGTGCATAATTTTTTCCCGTCAAAGCTTTTTTGTCTACATCCTTCTGTTTCTCTGGGTGCTAAGGTTAAACAAGCTGTATCCAGTTCTCCCTTTGCCAATAAAGAAGTGTACCCAGTACTGATGTATGTATGTCCTACGAGACGCTCCGTCCCTACGGCTGTGCCTAGTTTATGATTCCAGTCTGTCTCTCTGAAATACTTGGAAAGAAACTAGTTCAGTGAAGTACTAGCACACCATCTCCCAGGCCACTTATATGTGTGGCACATGCTTTCGTCACCAGACATGCGTTAAGCAGGCTTCTTTTGTTATTGTTATGTCTGAACTGGCCGTTTTCTTTCTTTCCTTTTCCTTTCTAGATGGAAGATCCATGACTTGCCTAATAGATCCATTTCTTTTTTGGAAAAAGAAATTTTCAATCTTGTAACCCTCATGTGCTATACACAGAAAATCGAATTGGCATCCAACAACGAGAAACTGGATTGGGGCCACCTGGGCCTCCTAACGGGCCGAGGGCCATAGCACTAGCAAAAGGACACCGGGAAATAAAAAGGGGAAAATGACGATCCTACGCTTCGACTCAAAAAAAGAAAAAGAAAAGAAGAGGCGCTTGATGTTTAAGAGCAGGAAGACAGATAGCAAATGCAGTGTTCGTACACTCATTAATGGAGCTTAAGGCAAGGACCAGCTGTACAAATCAAGCTTGATTTATCTGTCAGTACTGTCCGGACAATGATAATCACTTGGTCCTCCCAACTGGCTCTTGTTTGTGTCCCTTGCATAAAGCACACATTCATTGAACGGCGGCTCCGTGGGTGCATCTCCAGATTCAGACACCGAGAGACCCCCCATTTATCATTCAAACAAGTTTAATGCAATTTTTTAATCATATAAGCCGTAGTACTCCCTCCGTTCCATAATACTATCTCCATTCTGATTTATTGGTCCTTATTGTATTTTATGCCAAATTTTGACCATAGATTGAGCTAACAAAATGTTCACGCATGTCATCAAAATTATATCATTGAAAACTATGTTCAAATACGAATCCAATGATATAATTTTTGTTGACATGCATGAACATTTTATTAGTTAAATCTTTGGTCAAACTTTGGCACAAATTACAAATAAAACCAATAAATCGGGATGGAGGTAGCACGAACTAAAACCACGGCAAGCATTATGAAACGGAGGAGTATTTGTTAAAATACGACACAAAATATGTGCAACCATCTTTTTTTATCATTAGGAAATCTATGTTTTTATCCTCCTTCCGCCAAAATCGGAATATTGCTTCTACTGTAGATAGTCGCAAAAGCTTTACCGTAATTATATACACGTTTCTTTGCCCATCAATATATTTGCCAATTACTCCCTCCGTTACTAAATATAAGTTTTTTTATAGATTCCAATAAAGGACTACATACGAAGCAAAATGAATGAATCTATACTCTAAAATATGTCTATATATATCCGTATGTAATTTGTATTGAAATTTCTAAAATAACTTATACTTAGGGAAGGAGGGAGTAATTTACATGAAGAATAGGGAGTCAGGGAGGCTCTCTTTCCCGACCTTTTTTTCCCTATTCCTCAAGAAAAAGTCTTCTTCCTCCTCCCGTCGGCACCGCCGTCGGTCCACCCGCCCTCTCATGGCCTTTGGGCCGTGGAGATGTGGAGGATCTCGGCCCCTCGCCGGCGAGAGGGACTCTGATGTCGTTTTTGTTAGGTACACCGTCTTAGTTGGGGTTGTGTGGTAGTGACGATGTTCCTCAGTAGGAATAATGTCTCCCACATTCGATCCCTGTCCCGGTGGTGCGTCTAGTATCGTCGGAGGGTGTGTGGAGGCGTGTCTCCGTTCGATCTCACGAGATTCGGTCGGTGCTGGTCTTCAATGAATCTATTTCGATCCAGTTTTTGTCCGTCTTCGTTCGTGTGGTTACAGGTATGACCTTTTTGATCTATGACTCTCTTCATTACCGATGGTTGCTGCTCTGGTGGGCTGGTTCTTTCAGGCCTTAGCACGATAACTTCCCGACCGTCGACTACAACAAGGTTTGCCAGATTCTGGTGAAGAAGGGGTGATGACGATGGCGCGCCTTCGACTTGCTCCAGTGCTTGTAGTCGTCGCTAGGTAGTCCATGAACCTGGTTGTAATTTTCATTATCTCTAGTCTTTTTTTATACTGCCATGGTTGATCATGAATAGATTAGAAAGTTGTGTCGTAGAAAATAATAATACATGGAGACTGCTATGTATGCAAGCAAATAAAACTAGGTTTAACGAGTTTTCCTTGTAACACCAAAATGCAAAGGAAGTGAGTCTGGCTCGCTTGGTCGGGGACAGAATGTACATCGCCGCATCATCTTGGCTTCCGTTTCTAGTGGGAAACAAGCTACAAGCAAACAAGAAAAAAACTCAAAGGCAAATGTTATTTACGAAACATCCTTTTTGTAGGCCATTTACTTCAGTCTATACTCTATAGTTTATATATATAGTTCCTGCAAACATGACACTCACAATATAAGGAATGTTGTACGAAGGTAGAGTTGACTCTCCAGCTACCAAAAAAAAAACAGCTATGAAGGTAGCTCAAGCATTATACTGTACAACATGGTGGCTATAAACAAAGATCTCACAACATATGCCCAAGCAAACGGTGTCTTTGATGTCTCGTATTTTGTATAGATAAAGAAAAAGAAGTAGTATTCCCGCAAAAAGAAAAAGAAAAAGAAGTAGTAGATGCAAATTGCTTTAATTTCCAAACACGCGCCAAGTCCCAAGATCCACTGTAGCAGGAGCCACACTGCCACAGTTCGGAAACAAGAAGGGACAGGTCCTTTGCCTGCACGGACGCGCCATTAAAGGCAAAATAAAATAACCTTCCGGAAAATGACACTGCACATAATACCTGCCTGCTCCAGTCCGGTGAAAGTTTGCAGGACACTGTGGTGTAGTGTATGCATGTGAAAGGACAGCTCGCTACCATGGTAAATTCATCAATCAATGCTCGCAGGTCGTAGTCGTAGCAAAATCCCATCTGATATCGAGACCTGAAAACCAACTACTCCTTCCAAATATATCCAAATAAGAAAATAAGGTAGGAGTACTAGCACCCCCGCCGTTGGTTTTTCTAGCCGTTGCTGCTTAATTAATTGGTATACTATACGTACCATTATCATTCTTAATCTGCATGACCGTGCTGTCCACAGAGGCGTGCATGCGTCAAAACATCCTCATTTTTCTGCCAGTTTTAAGGTGAGTGAGTGACACCTTTCCATTTGCTGTAAAATTGAATGTACTGCGATTAATTTCATTTACGTGAGAACACAATGGTATGTTCTATGGTTGGTCGAAGAGTTTGAAAAATGCTCTCGCCCCCCGCGACAGCGACCCTCCTCCACCCTAGATCCGCCGCGCTGCTCGCCTCGCGAGCGCCACCTGCCTTCCAGCCTGCTCCAGTAGCCACCATACGCCCCATCGTCACCGTTTCCCTCCGGATCCCATGGATCACCTTTTTTTTAGACAATCCCATGGATCACCTGGATCCCGACATCCCACGAGCGTCCATTGCCGTGCATATCGCCCCGCCGTCGCTGCTGTTGAGCGAGACTCACCTCTCCCTCAGAGGAGATCCGCTGCTTTGGTCTCACAGGGCAGTGGCGCCGGAGGATTTGCCGAATTTGCGCCGATGGTGGTGGGATGCGCGGTCTAATTGGATCCGGAAGACGATCTAGCAAATGAAGAGGAGCTCCGAGGAATTGGGTCTGGCGAGGCAGAAAGCAGAAGTCTAGCTCGATCTCCGCGTGGAGTGGCTACGAGATGTATAGATTTGGTAGCGCAGGCTCGAGTTCGAGTTCGGGCTCATGGAAGAAATCATCTTCACCGAATCCACGTCGGAGGAGCGGGCGCGCATGCATGCGCCATGGTGCCTGGAACCTCTGCAGTTGATCAAGTCGATGGGCAACTTCAGCGAGATTAGAGAATTCTAGCTACAGGGAGAAACAATTATTAGAAGATGGTGTCGAGAATCATCATACCTGCTACCGAAAAGGAACTCTGAGTTCAGTTGCAGGGGAGGAATGATGACCCACAAGTATAGGGGATCAATCGTAGTCCTTTCGATAAGTAAGCATGTCGAACCCAACGAGGAGCACAAGGAAATGACAAGCGGTTTTCAGCAAGGTATTTTCTACAAGCACTGAAATTATCGGTAACAGATAGTTTGATAGCAAGGTAATTTCTAACGAGCAACAAGTACCAATTGTAGCCAAGGTGCAGTAAGGTAGCGCAATAATTTTTATAGCAAAAAACAAGCCGGGACATTCTTTTATAATAAGCAAAGCGTTATCGAGGACATATGGGAATTTCATCTCGTCACTTTCATCATGTTTGTTTGACCGCTTTCGCTACTTTGATAATTTGATATGTGGGTGGGCCGGCGCTTAGGTGTTGTTCTTACTGAACAAACCTCCCACTTATGATTATCCCCTCCCTCAAGCATCCGCAACTACGAAAGAAGAAATAAGATAAATCTAACCATAGCATGAAACATATGGATCCAAATCAGCTCGTTACGGAATAACACATAAACTAGGGTTTATCCTTCTGTCACTCTAGCAGCCCATCATCTACTTATTACTACACAATGCCTTCCCTTATGCCCATGTATGGTGAAGTGTCATGTAGTCTACGTTCACATGACACCATTAAAGGAAGCAACAACATACATATCATCAAAATATCAAACAAATACCAAATTCACATGATTACTTATGACAAGACTTCTCCCATGTCCTCAAGAATAAAAGTAACTACTCACAAATCATATTCATGTTTAAGATCAGAGGGGTATTTAATATCATCAAGGATCTAGACATATAATATTTCACCAAATAAACCAATTAGCACCAACTATAAGATGCAATCAACACTACTTGTAACCCACATGTACCAACCTGAGGTTTTGAGACAGAGATTGGATACAAGAGATGAACTAGGGTTTGAGATGAGATGGTGCTGGTGAAGATGTTGATGAAGATTGGTCCTCCCACAACGAGAGGGTTGTTGGTGATGTCGATGGCTTCGATTTCACCCTCCCAAAGGGAAGTGTCCCCGACGGAATTGCTCTACCGGAGAGCTGAGGTGATCCTGCCCAGGTTCTGCCTCGAGACGGCGGCGCTTCGTCCTGAAAGTCTTCTCTTGATTTTTTCTAGGGCAAATGGCATCATACAGGAGAAGATGGGCTTTGAAGGCCGTCCATGGGCCCCACAAGGTACTAAGGCACGCCCAGGGGGGCGCGCCCGACTGCCTTGTGGGCAGCTGGTGGGTCCCCTCTGGTACTTCTTTGCTGTAGTATTTTTTTTATATATTCCATAAAAATTCTCCATGAAATTTCAACTCATTTGGAGTTGTGCATAATAGGTATATATGATATAGGTTTTTCAGGTCTAGAATTCCAGCTGTCGGCAATCTCCCTCTTCTTGTAAATCTTGCAAATTAAGAGAGAAAAGGCATTAGAATTGCATCACAAAGTACTATATTGATCAAAAACATTATAAATAGCAGTAGGAAAACATGATGCAAAATGGACGTATCAACTCCCCCAAGCTTAGACATCGCTTGTCCTCAAGCGAAAACTGAATTGGATAATAATGACCACATGTTTAGGATAATAATGACCACATGTTGATAAAAACTAAATACGGACATAGTAGCATCATGATCATTATCATAGCTACAATATATTAGCATAAAACTTCTTATGATCAAGTAACAGTTCATCACAATAACGAAGTATAAAGCATAAACTTTCTAGAAAACTAACAAACCATGTTCTTAGCCAACAAAGCAATTACAATTCATCATATTCTCAGGAAGGGTCTCATGTAAGAGTTTTTGTTCAACAAGTCATGATCACTCATATCCAAATGAATATTACCTTGGGGTGCCTTGGGCATCCCCAAGCTTAGGCTCTTGCCACTCCTTATTCCTTCATCCATCGTGATCTCACTCAAAACTTGAAAACTTCAGAAAACAAACTCAGTAGAAAACTCGTGAGATCCGTTAGTATAACAAAGCAAATCACCACTTTAGGTACTGTGGTAAACCCATTCATATTTTATTATTGCATTATACCTACTTTGTTCTAACTTCACCATGGCTTATACCCCCCGATACAATCCATAGATTCATCAAAACAAGCAAACTACGCAACGAAAATAGAATATGTCAATAACAGAACAGTCTGTAATGACTAGAACAATTACCATTGTCGTGGTTCTAAGTCTGACAGTAAGAGAGGGGTAGGAGAACGGAGCATGATCTATCGAGATGCATATGGGTGACACGGTGGTTTTAGCGAGTTCGGGCCTCTCACGGTGGAGATAACAACCCTACGTCTCGTGCTCCGGAGAGGCTTTGTTTTATCTGAGTATATATCCGGAGATTACAATGTGTGTGAGAGAGAGGAACGGATCCCCATGCCTGAGCTAAGTCCTGAGACTAATGGTGAAAAGAGAGAGAGGTGGAAGAAGAGCCCCCTTGTCTAGTGGTGGGGGGTGGCTTATATAGAGTGCGCCACCCCCTCACCTCCTATGTTACAAAGTGGGGTATGAATGCCATAATGCCAGCCCGCTATTAAGCCCTCACTATTAGAAAGATGCCGACTGCCTTGCTGCCTGCTGGTCTTCGTATATCCGAGTGAGTCGTACGGTCGAGTGGTGAGCCGTCATCCGAGTGGATGGTATGTTGCTTGGTCGAGTTGATAGTATGCTGCTTGTCCGAGTGGATAGTGTGTCTGTATGAAATTGACCTGGACCCACATGTTGTGTGGGCCTCATGCTTCATGATATTTCGACCCTTCGTGGGCCTACCTGTTATGTATATCCCCAACATTAGCCCCCGAATCGATTGCGATTTTGCAGAACGAGTTGGTGTAAGACACAGTTTGGTCCGAGTGATTACAGAAATACTCGGTACATGTCGCCGCGCTTTCAGACAACCAAGGTTTGAACAAAATCTCAATGGATTCCGGCACCATGCTTCCCGACTAATCGAGGTAAGCGTCTGTGAGGAGCAACTTGGTGACATTCGTTCATCTCTCGGGAGAGGTTTAACTCGTGATCTGAGTATGGGCGTGTCATTAAATCCGTGCAACCAGATTGACACATGGACTGCTCTTTTAGAGAGATGCCATTCTTATCCCGGAGGAACGCCAATACGAGTCGGTTTCAGATCCACACTTGTGAGTTTCACGCTTTGAGTCCTAGAAGAAGGTTCAAAACAGGTCCATGGAGGAGCGTTAAACTCGCCTTATAGAATTTTTTGGAGTGATTTGGAGCTGGGCCTACATCGAGTAACTGATTACTCGGAATTTCTTCACGCCTGGAACGTGTCTTTTTTGTTGTTTGGCCGTCACTCGGGTTGGGCGAACCGTTCCGAGTGGATACCATTCCAGTGGGGGCACGCTGAGTGCACCCACTGGGTGTAGTCCCCGAGACTGCTGTCGACTGCGGGCAGTCGGCGGGAGTCTTAGAGCCTGTCTTTTTGTTGTTGTTTGGCCGTCACTCGGGTTGGGCGGACCGTTCCGAGTGGATACCATTCCAGTGGGGGCACGCTGAGTGCACCCACTGGGTGTAGTCCCCGAGACTGCTGTCGACTGCGGGCAGTCGGCGGGAGTATGAGAGAACTAAAACTCTTCTTAGCTGGTACTGATCGAACTTGTTCTTCTCTGACTCGGAGGTCGAGTAATACTGGAGATAGGTTTGCATCGAGCAAAATGTTTCTTTCTGAGTCCTCTTCCAGTGGGGGCACGCTGAGTGCACCCACTGGGTGTAGTCCCCGAGCCTCTGTCGGACTAGATGAGTCTGGCAGAGGGTTTAAGTCTCTCGGTAAACCTCCATGCAGTTGGCATGGCAAATATCTTTGTCTGGAATTGAATCAATCGGATGGATGCGTAACGAGGTGGTTGTACGAACGATGAGTAAGGTCGCCTGTACGATTCAGCGATGGCGCTTCATTTTTACCCTTTTGCATGAAAAGGGGTATTTATCCAAGTGGACGTGCTTCACTTATAGATCTTCGGCGAACCGAGCATGTATGGTCAGAAGAATATCTTGATGTGATCAACAGGTTGACCAAATGGGCGTAACCCCTGAGGGTGACATGGCCAACTGCCGCGCGTAGCCCCCGAGTGATGCTCGAAGGAGGTAAGCTTGCTACAGAGTGTGATATGAGGTTTGACCATATGAGTAACTTAGCCGTTCCCGTGCTGGGGGTGTAGAGGTAAAGACATGTCCAACTGATGGTGACGCGCGGGGCGCCGAGGGGCGAGGACGTGTATAACCGAGTGGCGACGCGCGGGGCGGCCGAGGGGCGAGGACGTGTCAAAACCGAGTGGCGCCGCGCGGGGCGGGCGAGTGGTGAAGACGTGCAGAACCAAGTGGCGATGCGCGGGGCGGCCGAGTGGTGAAGACGTGCAAAACCGAGTGGCGCCGCGCGGGGCGGGCGAGTGGTGAAGACGTGCAGAACCAAGTGGCGATGCGCGGGGCGGCCGAGTGGTGAAGACGTGCACAACCAAGTGGCGACGCGCGGGGCGGCCGAGTAATGAAGACGTGCGCAACCGAGTGGCGCCGCGCGGGGCGGCCGAGTGGTGAAGACGCGCACAACCGAGTGGCGACGCGCGGGGCGGCCGAGTGGTGAAGACGCGCACAACCGAGTGGCGACGCGCGGAGCGGCCAAGTGAAGGACTAAGTGTCCAGCTGAGTGGCAAAAATGGTCCTTGAAGGAGTTAGCCAGATGCTTTTGAAGCTGATGTAGCGACAAGGTCGGTGTAGTGTGGCTGTGGCGCAACAAGACCGGTGCGACAACTGAATTTGAGTAGGAACGAAGATGGCACGCAGAGTGTCTGGGTGATTATGAAATTTGTCAAAGTGACGGATCGAATGTACTTGTTGAAGTGAAGGGTCTGATTGGTGATGAAGTACTCGACCACTTAGGAGAGTGCCATTCCAAATGAGATGCAGCCCCCGAGTGCGGCGTAGCCCCCGAGCATACTACAGGCTTCGACAACGGACATGTCGGAATATGAGAAATATAGTTTTGAATGGATGATTTGTAATTCATCGAGTCGGATTTGGGTAAAGATGAGGAGAAGCTTCCGAGTGATGCTCGGAAGAAGCAAACTCGCAAAAGAGTGAAGTGTGAAGTTTAATTATGAAAGGGACTTATCTGTCTCATGCCCGACGAGGTCTATATCATTGATACGATGAAGAGAATTCCATAGAGGGGTTGGCCGGACGTGTTTGAAATCAACAGGGCGACAAAGTCAGTGTTGTGGTGCGCTAGGACCAGTATGGAGACCGAGTCCGAGCAGCGATGAAGTTGGCGCGTAGGACCGTCGAGTGATCGCGGTAACTTGTGTAAAAAATGGCACAAGTCAACACAATAATTTCTTGAGGAAATTTGATGTGTGCTGAAATGATTTGTGTGAATAACACCCATAGACACCCGCTGGGAGTGCAAGGGGCTTGCTGGTTGACCAGCAAAAGTTTAAAAGAGCGAAGGATTCGTTCGCACTTGTCGAAGCGAGAAATCCTACTGAACTTGTTGGAATACTGGCTAAAATAAAACGGAAGTGTAGTGTTTTGACTGAGTTGCAGCCCCGGAGGACCGATGCAAACTCGAAATGAAGAACGACACATGGTGTTCGTGAATGATATATGCGAAAAAAAGGAAGTTGGACTTCGGAGTCACATAACCAGTACTAAGCAAGTATGTGAAAATAAGCAGTCGAGCGTAGAGGTACACTCGGTGGTGTGGCCTCCGAGTGAACCTGATGTGCGAATTATGGAATACTCGGGAAGACGAAAATAACAGAATGTAAAATGACTTAGCTGTCTGAAGGCGCGCAGGGCGGTCGAATGGTGATGAGGTGACCAACCGATTGGCGACACGCGGGGCGGCCGAGTGCTGATGAGGTGACCAACCGAGTGGCGACGCGCGGAGCGGCCGAGTGGTGATGAGGTGACCGACCTGTGGCGATGCGCGGGGCGCCGAGTGGTGATGAGGTGACCAACCCTGTGGCGACGCGCGGGGCGGCCGAGTGGTGATGAGGTGACCAACCTGTGGCGACGCGCGGAGCGGCCGAGTGGTGATGAGGTGACCAACCGAGTGGCGACGCGCGGAGCGGCCGAGTGGTGATGAGGTGACCAACCTGTGGCGACGCGCGGGGCGGCCGAGTGGTGATGAGGTGACCAACCGAGTGGCGACGCGCGGAGCGGCCGAGTGGTGATGAGGTGACCAACCGAGTGGCGACGCGCGGGCGGCCGAGTGGTGATGAGGTGACCAACCGAGTGGCGACGCGCGGCGGCCGAGTGGTGATGAGGTGACCAACCGAGTGGCGACGCGCGGGCGGCCGAGTGGTGATGAGGTGACCAACCGAGTGGCGACGCGCGGGCGGCCGAGTGGTGATGAGGTGACCAACCGAGTGGCGACGCGCGGAGCGGCCGAGTGGTGATGAGGTGACCAACCGAGTGGCGACGCGCGGGCGGCCGAGTGGTGATGAGGTGACCAACCGAGTGACGCGCGGGCGGCCGAGTGGTGATGAGGTGACCAACCGAGTGGCGACGCGCGGAGCGGCCGAGTGGTGATGAGGTGACCAACCGAGTGGCGACGCGCGGGCGGCCGAGTGGTGATGAGGTGACCAACCGAGTGGCGACGCGCGGAGCGGCCGAGTGGTGATGAGGTGACCAACCGAGTGGCGACGCGCGGGCGGCCGAGTGGTGATGAGGTGACCAACCGAGTGGCGACGCGCGGAGCGGCCGAGTGGTGATGAGGTGACCAACCGAGTGGCGACGCGCGGAGCGGCCGAGTGGTGATGAGGTGACCAACCGAGTGGCGACGCGCGGCGGCCGAGTGGTGATGAGGTGACCAACCGAGTGGCGACGCGCGGGCGGCCGAGTGGTGATGAGGTGACCAACCGAGTGGCGACGCGCGGCGGCCGAGTGGTGATGAGGTGACCAACCGAGTGGCGACGCGCGGAGCGGCCGAGTGGTGATGAGGTGACCAACCGAGTGGCGACGCGCGGAGCGGCCGAGTGGTGATGAGGTGACCAACCGAGTGGCGACGCGCGGAGCGGCCGAGTGGTGATGAGGTGACCAACCGAGTGGCGACGCGCGGAGCGGCCGAGTGGTGATGAGGTGACCAACCGAGTGGCGACGCGCGGAGCGGCCGAGTGGTGATGAGGTGACCAACCGAGTGGCGACGCGCGGAGCGGCCGAGTGGTATGAGGTGACCAACCTGTGGCGACGCGCGGCGGCCGAGTGGTGATGAGGTGGCCAACCGAGTGGCGACGCGCGGAGCGGCCGAGTGGTGATGAGGTGACCAACCGAGTGGCGACGCGCGTAGCGGCCGAGTGGTTATGAGGTGACCAACCTGGTGGCGACGCGCGGAGCGGCCGAGTGGTTATGAGGTGACCAACCTGTAGCGACGCGCGGAGCGGCCGAGTGGTGATGAGGTGACCAACCGAGTGAAGTAGACTCATCCCGCGGAGTGGCGACGCGCGGGGTGGCCGAGTGAAGTAGACCCGTCCGGCAGAGTGGCGACGCGCGGGGTGGCCGAGTGAAGTAGACCTGTCCCGCGGAGTGGCGACGCGCGGGGTGGCCGAGTGAAGTAGACCCGTCCCGCGGAGTGGCGATGCGCGAGGCGTCCGACTGAAGTAGACGCGTGCCGCGGAGTGGTGACACACAGGGCGTCCGAGTCGGGCAAGTTGATGATGATGCGAACAGCTTCATGACCGCGTGCTGGGTGGCTGAGGACATGTCCAATCGAGCGATGATGTACGGGCGGCCGAGTGGCGGCGCACGAACGGCCGATCAAGTGCAAGTGATCCGGTTTGGTCCGAGTGAGCTAGTCCCATCCGAGTGATCATGCCGAGTTGCCGACTGAAGGAGTTGTTGCCGAGTGCTGGGTCTTGTCGAGGCAGAGACAACGTGTGGAGTGCCGGCTTTAGTCAACCACCGTGCCAGTCAGCAGGTACATCCTAGCGGAGTGGCGCACTGGTGGGAGCCGGTCCTTCCGTTTCCATTTTCCTACATGCAGTTATTCCTCAAGGAGGTTGATTTGGTGCAGAGCTTGATCTGTTGGTTGTGGAGCAATAAATCACAAGTAATCAGGTGTGATTGCTTGGCCGACCAACACATTGGAGGAGTTGCCCACGTTCTGGACATGTAGGCAGAATCTGCATGCAAGAGAGCGCTAATTAAGTGAGAGTTAGAGCCATTCATGTATGTAATAAACGTTTCCCACGGTCATTTATCCCTGCATGGAGGAAATAAATGGGAAGGAATTAAGGGAATAAATGGGCAGGAATTAAGGTTAGAAGGAGCGGCGACGCGCGGGGCGTCCGAGTGAGGCAGACGCATCCCACAGACTGGGTTTGGGGCGTCCGAGTGTTGTAGACACGTCCTGTAGGGTGACGACACGCGGGACGTTGAGTGAACATGCACGCGTGACCAGTTGAGCGACAGTGTGCAGGCGGCCGAGTCACTGCATGTTAGTCGTATAAAAAATGCATCTAAATGAATCTGGACGTTTAGTAATCCAAATGGAAAACTCATCTGCCTGTCATCGTGTTATTCGCCTGAACGAAACGTCCGTCCGAGTAAACTGCAGTCGGTGGACGACGACGGGACAAGTGATCCTGCAAGTTAGTAGCAAGTATAGCTACGAATATTATTTTTTTGATCTCAACGCTCCTGCAAGATAGCCGGTTAGCAAGCATAGCCACGAAATTAACGGCCGGGCGGTTGCACATGCATGCATGCATGCACCAATTATTGGTGCGTGAATAGCATGAGTTTTGGCTGCAGTAATTAGAAATCTGGTGCACGAAATACTCACCTGATGAGCCGCTTAATGACGCAATTACCTTAGCGAAACGGCCACCCCACGTTCTTCTGTTTCCTTGCGCGACGAGGAGGTGGGCTACGCTCGCGCGCGGTTAACGCACTAAACGGGCGAGAGGGTTGGTCCCTTGCTCCCGAACGACGGCTGCAGTGACGGGACTTGGAAACGCCGCCAGAGGGGCCGATCTGGCGCGGATGGATGCGCCGGAGGCCTGGTGGTCGTGCAGCAACCGAGTGTCCGCGTCATCAGAGTGACTGCTGAACACCTGCAGTCGCGCAGCCAGCAGACGGGTGTGCTGGGCTCGACGGAGAAGATGAAGAAGACGAAGCAGGAGGCGCGCTGGTGGCAGCCCTGGTCGGTCCGGTCGAGCGGGCGATTCGCCTCGTGCTCGGAGTCCTCGGCGGCATCGGGGTCGTCACCCGTGAACCCGAGGTAGTGGCGCGGGTCGTCGGCACCCATGGAGGCGGCACCGCCGGAGAGCTCGGCGAAGAGGAGCCGCACACCGCCTGGTGGCGGCGTGTCCGTCCAGCGGTACCGGCCCTCGAAGATGAAGCCCGCAGTGTAGAAGGAAATCGCCAGATGGACGCGTTTGTGAATGGTTATGCACGCTCGCAGTGTCGGGTGAAGATGTATCTTCTCCTCCCCTTTTACGGTGCTTCAGTTGTTCGTATGAACTGCATGAACAGGAAATTAGATGAATGAAAAACCATATGCATCATGGCTCGATAGACGCCACGCCCCAAGGTGGGCGCCAACTGTCGTGGTTCTAAGTCTGACAGTAGAATAGGGGTAGTATAACGGAGCATGATCTATCGAGATGCATATGGGTGACACGGTGGTTTTAGCGAGTTCGGGCCTCTCACGGTGGAGATAACAACCCTACGTCTCGTGCTCCGGAGAGGCTTTGTTTTATCTGAGTATATATCCGGAGATTACAATATGTGTGTGAGAGAGAGGAACGGATCCCCATGCCTGAGCTAAGTCCTGAGACTAATGGTGAAAAGAGAGAGAGGTGGAAGAAGAAGCCCCCTTGTCTAGTGGTGGGGGTGGCTTATATAGAGTGCGCCACCCCCTCACCTCCTATGTTACAAAGTGGGGTATGAATGCCATAATGCCAGCCCGCTATTAAGCCCTCACTATTAGAAAGATGCTGACTGCCTTGCTGCCTGCTGGTCTTTGTATATCCAAGTGAGTCGTACGGTCGAGTGGTGAGCCGTCATCCGAGTGGATGGTATGTTGCTTGGTCGAGTGGATAGTATGCTGCTTGTCCGAGTGGATAGTGTGTCTGTATGAAATTGACCTGGACCCACATGTTGTGTGGGCCCCATGCTTCATGATATTTCGACCATTCGTGGGCCTACCTGTTATGTATATCCCCAACAACCACACTTATGTAACTTCAAAATTCTGAAGAATTAGGAAAACATGGGAAATTTGTATATCAATCACATGTAAAAAATTAAGAATGTTATCATGCACCAGCAAAATTTAACAATTCTTCCACTGGACGCAAAAGTTTCTGTTTTTTCACTGAATCAAAGCAACTATCATCCAAATCATCCCAAAGGCTTTACTTGGCTCAAACACTAATTAAAAACACAAAAACACAACCATAACAGTAGCATAAGTGTGTGCACACCAAAAAACATAAAAAGAACTAGGAAAAATGAGATAACTATTGGGTTGCCTCCCAACAAGCGCTATTGTTTTACGCCCATAGCTAGGTGTAATGCATAGTTTCAAGTGTTGTCATCCTTAAAATTAATTCCATAGGTGGCCCTAATGATATATTCATACGATGGCTTATTTCTCTTTATAGGCAAGTTTCCATACTCTTCTTTAACGGAAATTGAAATTTTATATTCCCTTGTTTCATATCAATAATAGCACATATGGTTCATAGGAAAGGTCTACCAAGTATTATGGGACAAGACGAACTGTAATCAATATCAAGCACAATGAAATCAATAGACACATAATTTCTATTTGCAAAAATAAGAACATCATTTATTCTACCCAAAGGTTTCTTAATAGTGGAATCCACTAAGTGCAAATTAAGAGAACATTCATCCATATTAGTAAAACCTAGCACATTACATAATTTTTTTGGTAATGTGGAAATGCTAGCACCCAAATCACATAAAGCATCGCACTCACAATTTTTAATTTTAACCTTAATGGTAGGTTCCAACTAATCAAATAATTCCCTAGGTATTGAAACCTCCAATTCTAGCTTTTATTCTAAGGCTTTCATCATCGCTTCTACAATATGTTTAGTAAAAGCCTTATTTTGTTCATAAGCATTGGGTGAATTCAGCATGGATTGCAACAAGGAAATACACTCAATTAAAGAAAAACTATCATAATTAAAGTCCTTGAAATCCAAAATAGTGGGCACATTGCTATTTAAAGTTTTGACCTCTTCAAACCCACCTTTATTAATTTTTCATTAAGATTTTCACCCTCCGAACAATGAGGACATCTTCTAACTAAAGATGAATCTTCTTCAGTGCCCTTTTCATAAAGTTTAATGTCACTAAACAATGATTCAGTGTGTGTAACACCAATAATTTTAATATCTTCATCATGATTGCGATAAAAACTGGGCGGGATTGCTTTTCTAAGAATTCTTGCTTAGCCCTCAACCTAGCGATTCTTTATTTACTTACATCCATAGTGACATAAAGAGATCCAATGGATTCATCAATATCAATCTTGGGTGGCAAAAATTTATATTTAAGATTTCCCACATCATGAATAATTCTATCCATGCTCCTAGACATATCATCAAGTTTACTCAATTTTTCTTCTATCATAGTATTAGAAACCTTTTGAGCATTAATAAATTCTTTAATATTACTCTCAAGATCAGAGGGCATCCTATAATAATTATTATAATAATAATTACCATAGGAATTGCCACAATTATTTGAGGAATTTCCAGGGAACGACCTAGGATTAAAATTACCTCTATAAGCATTACTATTGAAATTGTTTCGTGAGACAAAATTCACATCTATGGGATCATTATTTTTCTTAATAAAAGTATACAATGGCACATCATTAGGATCAATATGAGAACTTTTACTATCAACCATTTTCATAAGCGCATCTACTTTATCACTCAAAGTACTAATTTCTTCAACAAAATTAACTTTTTTACTAGTAGGAGTTCTTTCAGTATGCCGTTGTGAATAATTTGCCATAATATTACCAAGAAATTTTGTAGCTTCTCCTAATGTTATTTTCATAAAGTATCACCCACTGTGGAATCGAAAAGATTTCTAGAAACAAAGTTCAACCCCACATAAATTCTTTGTATGATCATCCACAAACCTAAACCATGAGTAGGGCAATTTCTTATCATTAATTTCATCCTCTCCCAAGATTGGGCAACATGTTCATGCTCAAGTTGCTTGAAATTCATAATTTGATTTCTAATATAAATAATTTTCACGGGAGGAAAATAGTTGGCAATAAAAGCATCCTTACATTTATCCCAAGAATCAATACTATTTCGTGGTAAGGATGAAAACCAAGTTTTAGCACGATCTCATAGTGAGAACGGAAATAATTATAATTTGAAAATATCATTATCCACATCTTATTTCTTGTGCATATCACACAATTCAACGAAAGTGTTAAGATGGGATGCGACATCTTCATTAGGACTATCAGAAAATTGTTCTTCCATAACAAGATTTTGCAAAGTGGCATTAATGTCACAAGACTTCTAGTGGCGGGAGGAGCAATGGGAGTACTAATAAAATCATTATTGTTAGTATTAGAAAAGTTACACATTTTTGTATTTTCTTGAGACATCATGACAAAGCAAGCAAACAAGCAAAAAGGCAAACCGAAAATATTTTTGTGTTTTTGTGAAAATGTTATAGAAGTGGGGAAGATGAAAATGAGAGGCAAATGGCAAATAATGTAAATGCAAGGAGATGAAAGTTTATGCGATGGTACTTGATAGATGTTGACGATGTCTCACCGGCAACGACGCCAGAAATTCTCCCCAACAACGGTGCCGGAGATTCTTCCTGCTACTTGTGAGCTGCGTTGGGATTTCCCCGAAGAGGAGAGGAAGATGCAGTATAGTAGAGATACATATTTCCCTCAGTTAAGAACCAAGATCAAAGAGAGATAAGAAGCCATCTAGCTACTAGCTATGGACCTGTAGGTCTGTGGTAAACTACTCACACATCATCAGAGGGGCAACAAGGTTGATGTAGAAGCCCTCCATGATCGATTCCCCTTCAGGAGAGTGCCGTAAAAGGCCTCCAGATGGGATCTCATGAGAATAGAAACTTGCGGGGGCGGTAAAAGCGTTTTGGGTGGCTCTTTGTTGGTTTCCCAATTTTAGAGAATTTATAGAGGCACAACTGGATCAACATTGTAAATGATAGTTTCATCTTTAACTATAATGGGTTCCTCAATCTTTTCTTCAATAGGGGGATGATATCTAAACCATTCTCCTTAGTGATATCAACAGTAGCAAATGATTCACAAAAGGAAGCTACTATCTCAGAGTCAAGTCCATATTTAGCACTAAACTTATGAAAAGCATCGGTTTCCATAAAAGATTTAACACAATCAAACTTAAGTTTTATACCTAACTCTTTACCTTTGTCGAGTTCCCAATCTTCGGAGTTGCATTTAATTCTTTCCAGAATACCCCATTTGAATTCAATAGTTTTCTTCATAAAGGAACCAATAGAAGAAGAATCGAGCATGGATTGATCATTATGAGAAGCGGAGCATAAAACTTTTGTATAATAATTTCGCTTGAGAGCTCATGATTGGGGCATGTGTACATCATGTACTTAAGCCTCCACCAAGCTTGAGAGATACTTTCTCCTTCACGATGAAAAAAATTATATATATAATACCGATCACAATGAACTTCCAATTTCAATTGGTTCCAATCCCACGTTCCAATATCATCACATAGCCTATACCATGCCAATGCATTTCCCTCCAAATATAAAGGGAAAAACTTCTTATTAACTCAATCCTTGGATAAACCCGCAACCTTAAACAATCCACAAATTTCATCCGCATAGATTAAGTGCATATCAGGATGTACTGTTCCATCTCTTACATAAGGATTAGCTAGCAGTTTCTCTAACATATCTGAAGGAATCTCATAATAATTATTTTAAGTAGGTTCAGTAGGTTGAGGGGCAACTCTTATTGCTTTTGGTCGAGGTGAAGAAACCCTGAACAAACCCCTCAAAGGATTACTTTCCATAGTGACAAGTGATAGTAAATTTTAGCACGTAATATAAATGTTTCCTTACCAAATTCCACTCACCAAAGACGCTTCACTCCCCGACAATGGCGCCAGAAAAGTGTATTGATGACCAAAAAGTATAGGGGGAGCAATCATAGTCCTTTAAATAAGTAAGAGTGTCAAACCCAACGGGGAGCAGAAGGAAATGGCAAGCGGTTTTCAGCAAGGTATTTTCTGCAAGCACTGAAATTGTCGGTAACAGATAGTTTGATAGCAAGGTAATTTGTAACGAGCAATAAGTAGAAATTGTAACCAAGGTGCGGAAAGGTAGCCCAATCGTTTTTATAGCAAAGGACAGGCAAAAATGTTATCTCATAATAAGCAAGGCGTTCCCGTGGACACATGGGAATTTCATCTAGTCACTTCCTTCATGTTTGTTTGATTCGACTTTGATAATTTGATATGTGGGTGGACCGGTGCCTAGGTGTAATTCTTACTTGAACAAGCCTCCCACTTATGATTACCCCCTCTCGCAAGAATCCACAACTACGAAAGAAGAATGAAGATAAATCTAACCATAGCATGAAACATATGGATCCAAATCAGCCCATTACGGAATAACACATAAACTAGGATTTAAGATTTTGTCACTATAGCAACCCATCATCTACTTATCACTCCACAATTCCTTCCCTTAGGCCCAACTATGGTGAAGTGTAATGTAGTCGACGTTCACATGACACCACTAAAGGAAGCAACAACATACATATCATCAAAATGTCGAATGAATACAAATTCACATGATTACTTATGACAAGACTTCTCCCATGTCCTCAAGAAAAAATTAACTACTCACAAATCATATTCATGTTCAATATAGAGGGGTATTGAATACCATCAGGGATCTGAACATATAATCTTCCACCAAATAAACTAACTTGCATCAACTACAAGATGTAATCAACACTACTAGTAACCCACGGGTACCAATATGAGGTTTTGAGACAGAGATTGGTGATACGTCTCCAACGTATCTATAATTTTGATTGTTCCATGCTATTATATTATATGTTTTGGATGTTTTATATGCATAATATCCTATTTTTATATTATTTTTGTGACTAACCTATTAACCTAGAGCCCAGTGCTAGTTTTTGTTTTTTCCTTGTTTTTGAGTTTTACAGAAAAGGAATATCAAATGGATTCCAAACGGAATAAAACTTTGCTGATGATTTTTCTTGGACCAGAAGACACCCACATAACTTGGAGAGAGGGCTAGAAGATCCCCAAGGAGGCCACAAGCCTCAAGGGCGCGCCCTGAGGGCTTGTGGGCCCCTCGGGAGTCCTCCAACCCTAATCTTTGCACTATAAATTCCCAAATATTCCCCCATCATCAGAGGCATCCACGAAAATACTTTTCCACCGCCACAAGCCTATGTTCCCGTGAGATCCCATCTTGGGGCCTTTTCCGGCACTCTGCTGGAGGGGGATTCGATCACGGAGGGCCTCTACATCAACCTTGCTGCCCTTCCAATGAAGCGTGAGTAGTTTACCACAAACCTATGGGTCCATAGCTAGTAGCTAGATGGCTTGTTTTCTCTCTTTGATCTTCAATACAATGCTCACCTTGATGTTCTTGGAGATCTATCTGATGTAATATTCTTTTGCAGTGTGTTTGACAACCCCTTTAACACGTCGGGTTGCGAGGTGTTGTTATTTGTGTGCATGTGCTGCTTACGTTGTGTTGCTTGGTTCTCCTACTAGTTTGATACCTTGGCTTCATAACGGAGGGAAATACCTACCGTCGCTATGCTACATCATCCCTCCCTCTCCAGGGAAATACCGACGTAGTTCCAGCTACCATCAACTGCATGTAGTTAGCCCCCTTCCAACTCCTTGGCCGAAGTTGAGTCTAGTCTTTGAAAAAGTTTTACTAACATTGTTGTGTGGCTTACAGGCCCACATCACAATTGGGTGGTATTAGGATCTTTTATTCCTCGTCTATACTCTGGGATTCTGATCACTCTTCTATTCGGGTTAAATGGTTTTGCTAAAATCTAACTTTAGGTTCTCGAAAATACTTTCTCCCAGAGAGCCCCTTCAGTCTAGATGATCGCTTGCTGCACCAGAAGATTTCTAAGATACTCTCTGATGTTTCCCTGAAACCCTTGTGCCCTTCGCCGTTGCAATTCCATATCACCGATAAATCCCTATGGATAGCTGCATACACTTGTCGTCCATACCTTCTTTTCCAATTGTTCTTGTTATTACAAGATACCATGAAATACTTTGGATATTACAAGAATCCTTTGTGCCTGCTGCCTTGCAGCTCCTTTTCCACATGAATACATGTATGAATAATTCCTCACACTTACGGGGATTCGTTCATCCCCAGTTGTTCATGCATTTCATATATGTCTTTGAAATGCTATTCAATCTTCCGAAAATCATCAGCAACCTATTACTCTGGAAAGTTTTACCTACTTGCATTATGGTTAATTCCATAAGTATAGCAATATTCGTTAAAATCCTTTGTGGTTGTCATTCTGAGCCTTTGATTCAACATGTGTGCAATTACTCGCAGTCTTCAATGATCCTTAGAAATTTTACTTTTGGCTTAGATCATATTTTAAATAGGAGATGGTTCTCGGCAAATCAAACCTTGCTTGATTGCCGTTCTAATTCTATTCAACTTACCCATCATTTGACCAGAGCGTCTGCTTTTGATCCTTCATTTTGGAAATCATAATTCCTTTGTTAATTAAACTTTGAATTAGTCAGTTGTTTCTATAATCCCATCTCCTTGCATTCTTTCTTCGTCTGATTGGGTACCGATACCCACATCAGCTCTGTTATGGGTCATCAGATCCTTTGTTGGACTACCATCCGACAGTGTCCTTCATATTTAATCACCTTGTGAATTCTTCCCTGATACATAATGCCTTTGGTAAATTGTATCCCCTACTTTTGTCTACCATGCTCTGCTTCCGAGCTTGAGTTAATTACCTCTGAAGTTTTTGCAAATCTTCCTAAGATGCCTCGACGGGTTGAACTAATGCTTTCCCTAATTTGTGTGAACCCGGAAATTTCTATGGGTCATACTCTACTGGTGTTATGCCGGACAAATTTTTTTACACTACAACCTCGTCAAAAGCGAGAAGTAAATGAGAGGTTATGCATTGAAGAAGTGGGAGTCAACCTTGTACTTTTTGTTCATGCCCATGGACATGATGTAGATCCTATCATGTAAGCTTCTTGTAATAATAACTTCCTTGATATAATATCATCCGGTATCTGTGAATTGATCCTTTGCAATCGTGGTTCTGACCATATTTTCTCCTTGATTCCATTTCTTAGACAAGTTAAAGCACTTGTCTTCTATAGATCAATATGCCTGCCCAACCTCGATTCTGCTCTACCTTCGAGTATTACCCTTTTTTATCTCGAGAATATCACAGAACTACATAACTTATTATGAGTTCTTCCTCAACTATTTTTCTTGCTGATTCCAATTTTCCACGGGTTCTGAGTTTTTAGACACTCCAGGACTTCGATAACCGAATCGAGTCCGCACTATGATTCAACAACTTCTAGTAATCTTCATTGCTTACGAGTTTATACTCGATCATATCATTCCCAACTGATTGGCTACATCATCATCGTCATGCTAAAGCTTGACCGTGCTACCTATGTCCTCCGTCTAAAGAACACAAATCTGACAGTGCGCTAAAATACATCGAACTTTCAACATCATATTGTTTTCTTTGAAAAGCAATTTCGATTCTGAGCTTACAATCCTATTTGTGGTTCCGATAACTTTTGGCTTCACCCTTCCTTTTGCTTGATGTCGTCGATGGTCGATTACATCTTCAAGAAGTCTCTCAGCAAATGTGTCGTGATCATCATCAACATTCTGAGCTCTTCCAGGTTATCAATCGAATTCATGATGAGGAATACCATCCTTGCCCCCTCGGTGAGTTGTTGTTGAGCCCACCGGCCACAAGATCATCTTTTTCTTGCTGAAATTGTATGACTTACTTTATAAGTTGTTTTCTGATGGATTCTTTGTGTATCTAAAGTCTGACCTTTATCCGATGAGCATGTCAATGCTATCCCAAAGCATGTCTGTGGTACTCTGATCATCAAGAAGAACATTGGAAGCGCAATGCTAACTATTTCTTGATCAATTATCCAAACACAGTTGTATGGTTAACCTCATAAATTGCTTGCCCCTTTGCCTAAATGATTTCATACTTGGAGCCCTATCATGTATATCATGCTCTTCATTTCCTTGTGAAAGATATACTCTTGATACTTGGGTATAAACACATTTTCATTTCCATTGTTCTGCTTAATCTGATACTCACATTTTCCTTTCCATTATTTTGTTTAACCTTCCTTGTGATCTATATGATCTAAGCAGTAATATTTTCCTGCTTATGCAAACACTTCGGCGTACAACTCTACCAGTAAGACCATGTTACTATGGTTGATGACCTTCCGGTAACCACCGATGGACGAGAACTTTGCCTAATGGTCCCCCTCGTTCCAACGATCAGGAAAATGGTTATCTTTGTCCCTCGCCCTTGGTACCAATGTTGATGCCAACATAACTGACAGGCTATCCTATGACATGCCTTGTTATCATATCCGTGCAAGATGTCGCCGCTCTTCCTACTCTGAACACACAAGGTGGGCCCATAACCCATAGTTCCACAAGATCGAAACCTGACTCTCCTGTACAACCTTGATTCTGAAATATTCTTTGCACTTGGCTTCGTATGTAATTCACGAGCTAACTTCCTCACCACGATTCATTCCGGTATCAGAGGCAACATTATTCCTCATTGCTCTGAGCCCCTTCATCACCTGTTATAGGCACCAGCTTGATGCCTACCTGGTTGAAACTTGTTGAACCTCCTTATACCACTCTCGATTTGTTTCATGTTGCTTCTAAAATCTCCTTCCGTGAGATAATTACCGGATGCCAATCCTTTCCAACATCTGTCCTTATGTTTTTTCCCTTATACCCTATTCGTAAGTACGGTGGAGTTTCTGAAGAAAAGTTGACGACTTCATCATGATGCCCTGATGTAGTGAATTGAAGACATCAACATTATGGATCAACCTCTTGGATGAGAGCGGCAAGAAAAGAATATTCGTTATAATTTCTTAACCAATTCTTTTCCCCTTACTCCACCTATTAAATCCCGGGACGAGATTTCTTGTAGTGGAGGAGATTTGTAACACCCGAGTGTCATGCTACAATAACACTTTGTGATTAAGCTAATCATTTTTCTAAACAATGCTTAATCACCTTTGTAAAATATCTCATTTGAAATTCCATCTGAATTCTAATTCAAATTATAAGCGAATTAAAGAAATTCTCAAACATGGGAACTAAAATGTTCGAAGTGTTGCAAATATTCCATATCTAATTATGGTGGTGAACCAACATTTTTACAAAGCATTTTATAGAATCCTTTTGGCAACTCAAATATTGCAAAACATTTTCTATAAAAAGAAAGAGCAGAAGAAATAAAAAAGAAAGGGAAAAGGCTCCCCTGCCCCTGGGCCTAAGGCCACAGGGACATGCCCAGCTGGTTCGGCCCACCTGCCTCCCACGTCGTCTCCCTCCTCTCACCCCCACTCGTCGAGCCCGGTCGAGCCGGTTCGCCGTCGCCACCGCTGTCGGATTTCGGGTTCTGGCAGACCCTTGAGGTTCGAACACTGGGGTGCGCGCGGAGATTTCGCCTTCTACCTACCTGCACCCCTCCGCCTCGCTAAGATCTAAGCTATGGAAAGAACAGCACAAGAGACACAGGGTTTATACTGGTTCGGGCCACCATTGTGGTGTAATACCCTACTCCAGTGTGTGGTGTGGTGGATTGCCTCTTGGGCTGATGATGATGAGCAATACAAGGAAGAACAGCCTCGCGAGGGTCTGTTCTTGGCTGGGGGAATGAACTGCTAGGAGGAGCTCAGTCACCCTTCTCTCTCTCTCTCTCTCTCTCTCTCTCTCTTCTCGATTCTCTCTCTGATTTCGATCCGATCTCCGATCTCTGATCTCCCCTCTACCCTGTGGGTGGCTAGTCCTATTTATAGGCAAAGGCCCTGGGCCTCTTCCCAAATATTGAGCAGGAAGGGTGCCAACAATTGGCCATTTTGAAGGGGAACATCTGGTACACTTATCCTGACTAAAGTTGGTCCTTGCCTACCAAAGGCTCTGGTGGTGACGCTGGCTTGGGCTCCACAATGACTTCCTCCCTGCCGTTGGACTGGTCTTGGTCTCGTTGCACCGAAACGGGTGCCTTTGCTTGATGCTCTTGCCTGCGCTTGCTCCCTTTGCACCAAAGAGGAAAGGAGGACACTGCGCGGCTGGCGCCCGCCTGGCGCCTTGGTCGTCATGGCTTGCGTCACGGGCACCTCGTGAGGTACCCCGCCTTGATCTCTCCGCCTCCTCGCGAGCCAGCCTGATGAAGCCGTGCCTGAGGAAGCTCCGTGTCGTCCGCCCCGCGAGGCTTGGCCCCTCGCGAGGGTCTTGGATCTATGTTGATGAAGATGGGCCGTGCTGGGCCCCTCCTCGAGCCATGCCGCAGGCTGCAGGCAGGCAAGTCTGGGGACCCCCGTTCCCAGAACGCCGACAGTAGCCCCCGGGCCCAAGGCGCGCCCGGACTTGGCCGTCCAGGGAGGCGAAAGGGCAAGAGCGAAGCGCCGCAGGCCCTAACAGCCTGCGGCCTTGGGCGCCGCGTGGTGGTTGATTGGACGTGGGCGTCTCCACTTCCCACGGCGCCTCGGCAACTGCACGGACCGGACAAGTCCCTGCATGCAAAGCGGGTCATGATTACCTGCGATCGTGGAGGTCGGCGGTTGGCCTTCGCCGGCCATAAGTACGGAACGACGCGCACCCTTCCAGTCCATCCCTTCTTGCTTCTCCTTCTTCCCGGTCCTTGCTCCGTCTTGCTGCGATGGCTCCGATCCGCCGGTTCTCGGCGGCAGAGAACGGAAAGGCTCCCCGAGAGGAACCAGACCCGCTCTCGCTGAAGAAACGGCTCGCCCTCCACAGCCGGGACGAGGGGGCCCATCAGGTGGTGTCGAGGCCCTGGTGCGAGCGGCCACTGCCGGGGTTCCCGCTTCCCTTGTACGCCCACATCGAGGGCTCTGAAGGAGTCGATGCCGATCGCCACGGGCGGCGCCGCCGTCGGCGCCGACGGGTCACGAAGGTGTGGGTCGTCCCCCCTGGGGTCCACACCGAGGGCTCCTCCCGAGAGTTCGTGCTCCACGCCGCCATGCCTCCTCAGTCTTGGATTCGCCTTCCTCCCTTCTTCGCCTCCATCATCCCGCAGGTAGAACTCCTGGAGCTTTGGCTGCAGCACGCCGGCTGCAGCACCCTCGCGACCGAGGCAGAGGTCGCGGTCGTTGCCCCGGGCGAGGTCTTCATGACTCGAGGCTGGAGCGAAATCGCCCGGGTTTGCAGGACAAGAGGCGCCTTCGCGATCCACTTGGAGTACGATGGTGCTTCGGTGATGTTCTTCAAGGTCTTCGATGCGAACGGGCGCCGGCTGGAGTGCTGCCCCGGGAGAGGTGGTCGGGACCCTGCTACGGCGAGGACTGGGCCCGCCGACCGCTCCCTTGGCGGCTCCTCAGGCGGCGGAGGCGTCGGAGGTTCCAGCGACTCCGGCGAGCTCTTCGCGACTCCGGAGACGAGCGACGACAGCTACGAGCCCCCGAGCCGGCGCCGCTCCTGGAGCAGGGCGGGCTCGTCAGGCCGTCGCCGACTCTGATCTGGATGGGGTTGGCGCCGGTGCTTGACGGCCCACTGTTGATGATGGCGTCTTTTGCAGGGGCGCGTGTAGTTAGCGTCCTTTTAGGATCTGTTCCCTGCGAGGAATCAAAGACGCGTCCCGTGGGGGCTTGTAAGGTGCCTGTGATCCTGTTTTGTTAATATAACCCTTGTCGTAGAATTGTGCGAGTTGCTCATTCCGTCTTAGCTCAGTTCTCCCTTTCGAACCTCACGAGGGCTTGGTGCTCTGCGCCGACAGGTCCCAGTCCCAAGGCGGCTTCAGCCGTCGCTGGTATGCCAGGTCGCGATGCCGTGGTCAAGGCCAGGAGGTGAGCGACCCGGGGTCCGGTAAGAGCCCCTGAGTCGCGATGCTCAGGAGGTCCCCTTTGGCGCTCAAGCAGCCGTCGTTCGGTGAGAAAGGAGAGCGGCGTCGCTAACACGGGATTGCATTAGGTGCGGGGATGGTGCCACGGTAGCTGGTGCTTCCGGGTGGTGACTTATCTCGAGAATCAGGGGCCGCTCTCTGGTGTGTCGCCGGGTCCGTGCATCGGCAGGCGTGAGGTTGCTCGGCGAGGTCCTCGCGTGTCCCTCCCCTCTCGCCTTTGCTCCCCTTTCTGCTCTACGTCCTCGGGTCCCGGCCCTCGAGCGAGTCTCAGCCGTCGCTGGTATGCCAGGTCGCGATGCCGTGGACAAGGCCAGAGGGTGAGGGCTGGAGAGCCAGTAGGAGCCCTGAGTCGCGATGCTCAGGCACCCCCCCTTTAACGTGCAAGCGGTTCGCGCGGATGAGAGTGAAGGAGACACCGCAAGGGCCTCGCCTGACGCAGCTCCTTTAGGAGATCCTGTAGACCCATCATAGAAAGAACGAGGGGTTGCCATGACAATTGACAGTCAGCCGTTGGTTGCTTCCGAGGGGCGATGAGGCACTGAAGGCTTGACGAGGTGGCGCCATGCGGGGCTGCCGCGGCCAGAGCTCAGCCATTCAGGTTTGTCGGCGTTGCAGGGACGGACCCATGCGCAAGCGTCGTGCCGTTTGGGAGCAGCTCCGTCAGTTGGCGTCAGTTGAGCGGGCAACTAGGTCAAACACATTAGCCGCGAAGGAGTGGATTCATTCAAATAGATGCTGGGAAGGCGGACATCACTGGGTCAGGCCCGAGCGACTTGGGGATGATGCAGCCCGAGGGGCGCCCCCAACAAGGTAAGCTAACAACATGAAATAAAAGGGATACATGCCGCAGGGACGGACCCACGCGGCCTGGGAATAATGCAGCCCTGGGGGGCGCTCCCAGCTGGAAATGAAACTTGAAAGATGTCACCTGATGATGTTGAGGACGAAGGAGTGTTGGTGTAGCAGACTCGGTGGGCTGCGGAAGCCGATCCTCACGAGCCCCCAGGCCCAGGGGCCTCGGGAGGCTCCGGAGGCGCTGGTGGCTCCTCGCGGACCATCTCCATCTCCGCCAGGGCTGCGGAACGCCTGGCCTCTTGAGCCTCCATGATGCCCCTCATGAGGCGCTGGTACGTGGCAGCCGCGTTCGGCAAGCCGTAAGGCATGCGAACGTAGCTGTGGGGTGGACCTTCGCAGCGCCCCACTCGCGAGGGCCAGAGGCGCTCCAGAGAGGCGACTCGATTGAGCCCTGGTATGTCGATGCAGACGCGCAGCCCACCATCCTCGCCTGGATGGGGAGCCACAGCTGGTAGGCGGCGGCCGCCTCTCATGACTCTTGACTCCTGTAGCTCCTGAATGGCCTTGCTGACGAACTCCTGAGGGTCTGGCCCTCCTTGCCTTACTCCTTCTTGAGGGAAACGTGCTTCGAAACACGCCTCCATGTGGTGCCCAAGCGCCTCCCTCGTGACCTTAGCCAGGTCGGTGGCCCTCCAGGGGAGAGCCCCCGAGCCCTGCCTGAGGAGGGCGCCGGGCGCGCTTTCCTATGCGATGGAAGGAGGTTCCCCCTGGGCAGGCGCGGGCCCTGAGGGGCCTGCCTCCTGAGGGGCCGGGCCGGACGATGTCTTCTTCTTCTTGGGGGCGGTCTCGGGAAGCCTCCTGCTTCCGCGATCCGGGTCTTCCAGTGATGCGGCCTGAAAGGCTCGTTCCAGGGAACACACCGCGTCCTTCTCTTCACAGGGCACCGTGATGACTCCGCCACTTCCTGGCATCTTGAGGACGTTGTAGCCGTGGTGAGTTACGGCCATGAACTTGGCCAGCGCTGGGTACCCAAGGATGGCGTTGTACGGCAGGCGAATGTGAGCGACGTCGAAGTCGATGAGCTCGGTGCGGTAGTTGTCGCGTGCCCCGAAGGTGACAGGGAGGCGGACCTGCCCAATCGGGACCGTGGAGCCGTCGGTGACTCCGGAGAAAGGCTTGGTTGGCTGAAGCTGGTTGTAGGGCACTTGGAGATTGTTGAATGTTTCCACGGACAGGACGTTGAGCCCTGCCCCGCCATCGATGAGGGTCCTGGTGACCACCACGTTGCTGATGATTGGGGAACAAAGCATCGGGAGGACTCCGGCTGTGGCCGCACACTTGAGCTGATCTGCTGAGCTGAACGTGATGGCGCACGCCGACCACCTGAGAGGGCGCGTGGCTTCGAGCTTGGGGAGGACTGCATTCACTTCGCGGGCGAACTGCTTGAAGATGCGTTGAGAGGCTGGGGCTTGAGCCCCGCCCAGGATGCAGGCGATCGCGCGCGGCTCCTGGAAGCCCCCAGCCCCCTCGTCCTGATGGCGGTCCTCGTTTCTCCTTGGCTGCGGCGGCAGCGGAGGGAGGCCTGCGTTGCCTTGCGGGCGATCCTCGCGAGGCTGATCCCTCCAGTCTCCCTCGCGAGGCGGGTCTTGCCAGCGATCCTCGCGAGGTCGATCGCGCCACCCTTGGCGCGGGCAGCGGTCTTCCCAGCGTCCTGCGTTCCTTCCTCCTCCTCGACCGTAGCCCCGGTCACCGCGGTCGGGGCGACGGCCGATCCTTCCTTCTCGCACGGCTCGGAGCTCTTGACATTCGTTGGTGTTGTGGGTGTGGAGGTCGTGGTACACACAGTACCGACTGCCCTTGGAAGATTCGGGCTGATCTCTGCCCCGCTTGGTGTCTGGTTCTGCCGCGAGCACGGCAGCCCCCTTGCGCTTCACATCCTTGGCCTTGGGCTTCTTCTCTTCTGGGTCTGCGGCAGGCAGCTCGAGGAGGGAGAGACGCCCTTCCTTCAGCCCTGGCGCACTTGGTTGCCAAGTTGAACAACTCCAAGGAAGTGCACAGGTCTTCATGCATCGCCAGCTCCTCCTTCATCTTGACATCGCGCACGCCGTCGGAGAAGGCTGAGATGATGGCCTCCTCGGTCACCTTGGGAATCTTGAGGCGTGCGTTGTTGAAGCGCTGGATGTACTTCTGCAGGGTCTCTCCGGGTTGTTGCTTGATGCGGCGCATGTCGCTCACGGCGGGTGGCCGGTCGCGAGTACCTTGGAAGTTGGCGATGAAGCGGGTGCGCATCTCGTCCCAGGAGGAGATCGTGCCTGGAGCCAGGTTCAGGAGCCAGGTGCGGGCCCCGTCCTTGAGCGCCATGGGAAACCAGTTCGCCATGACCTTCTCGTCTCCGTTGGCAGCTTCGATGCCCAGCTCATAGAGCTGGAGGAACTCCGCAGGGTCGGCCGTGCCGTCGTAACGAGGAGGCAGGTCTGGCTTGAACTTGCCGGGCCACGCGACGCTGCGTAGCTCGGTGGTGAAGGCACGGCAGCCTGCTGTGGCCACGGGAGGCCTTGGGTGACGGAGAGCTTGGTCTTGCATGTCCCCACGCGCTGCAGCTGGGAGCAGCGCGGGGTCTTGACGTGCGGGAGCAGGAGCATGGTCGCGACGTGCTGGAGCAGGGAGCGCCCGGGCAGCTTCTTGCGGGCGAGGGACTTCTTGGCAGCTCTGCTCTTGCCGCGCTGGCACCTGACGGAGCGGGTTCCGCCCAGGGGCCACGCGCCTTGGAGCCATGGCGCCTTCTTGAGGAGGAGGCGGCTGGGGCGCCCCGGAGCTTCGTCGCCCGCGCGGGGCGGGGTGCGGTGCAGCGGAACGGACGGCGCAGGAGAGCCCCCTGCAGCGTGGACGAGCTCGGCGACGCGGTCGAGCCATTCTTCGTAGACGTCGTCGACGGGACGGTAGCGCAGGAGCTCGTTTGCCGCGATGAGCGCAGCTCGAGCCTCCATGGGTGCGCGGAGCGCGCGGGACGAAGAACCAGCTGGGGTGAGCGAGGGAGTAGCGGTGCGGCCGTCTTGCCGCACGGACGGATGCTGAGACGATGCTTGCTGCTCGTCCCCCGCCGGGCCGGTGGCGGCGTTGACGGCAGGTGACGGGGAACGGCGAGGACGCCCGCCGACAGGAGCCGTCTGGGCGACGCGGGAAGCGAGAGCGGCCCGGCGCTCGGCGCGGGCCCGACGAGCGTCAGACATGAACGCGATGGTCAGAGGAGAACGGGGTGGTGGAAGATGAATTCCGGCGCACCCCTACCTGGCGCGCCAAATGTCGGATTTCGGGTTCCGGCAGACCCTTGAGGTTCGAACACTGGGGTGCGCGCGGAGATTTCGCCTTCTACCTACCTGCACCCCTCCGCCTCGCTAAGATCTAAGCTATGGAAAGAACAGCACAAGAGACACAGGGTTTATACTGGTTCGGGCCACCGTTGTGGTGTAATACCCTACTCCAGTGTGTGGTGTGGTGGATTGCCTCTTGGGCTGATGATGATGAGCAATACAAGGAAGAACAGCCTCGCGAGGGTCTGTTCTTGGCTGGGGGATGAACTTCTAGGAGGAGTTCAGTCACCCTTCTCTCTCTCTCTCTTCCCGATTCTCTCTCTGATTTCGATCCGATCTCCGATCTCCGATCTCTGATCTCCCCTCTACCCTATGGGTGGCTAGTCCTATTTATAGGCAAAGGCCCTGGGCCTCTTCCCAAATATTGAGCGGGAAGGGCGCCAACAATTGGCCATTTTGAAGGGGAACATCTGGTACACTTATCCTGACTAAAGTTGGTCCTCGCCTGCCAAAGGCTCTGGTGATGACGCTGGCTTGGGCTCCACAATGACTTCCTCCCTGCCGTTGGACTGGTCTTGGTCTCGTTGCACCAAAATGGGTGCCTTTGCTTGATGCTCTCACCTGCGCTTGCTCCCTTTGCACCAAAGAGGAAGGGAGGACACTGCGCGGCTGACGCCCGCCTGGCGACTTTGGTCGTCATGGCTTGCGTCACGGGCACCTCGTGAGGTACCCCGCCTTGATCTCTCCACCTCCTCGCGAGCCAGCCTGATGAGGCCGTGCCTGAGGAAGCTCCGTGTCGTCCACCCCGCGAGGCTTGGCCCCTCGCGAGGGTCTTGGGTCTGTGTTGATGAAGATGGGCCGTGCTGGGCCCCTCCTCGAGCCACGCCACAGGCCGCAGGCAGGCAAGTCTGGGGACCCCCATTCCCAGAACGCCGACAACCGCACCCACTCGTTGTCCCGTGTTGCTACAGTCATTGCGGAGACGATAAGAACGCTAGCGCCGATGCCCTAGATAGCTCCCAGATATTTTTCTTCTCCTCCTCTCGCTTTGCGGTCTCCTCGCCCACCATGGTTGCCACGGCCGTCGTCGTCGCCTCGCTGCCCACGAGCCACAAGGCTCCCCGTGCCTCACCAGCTCGTCCACGAGCTTCGCCGAGCTCAGCTGCGACCTCCCCGACCCCGACCCCGAGCTCGAGCTCTACGGCACCGCAACCTCGGGATCGAGTCCGTCTTCATCCATGGCCGCTGACGCTTCTCCGATGAACGCCGCCGCCCTGCTTCTCCCACCACCGGGCCTCCGTGTGCCTTCCCGGTGAGCTCCGCCTCCTTTCCCCTCTGCCTCCTCAATCTGCTGCTGCTGTTAGCTCCGCCATGGCCAAAGCTCACCGCCGCCCGCCCATCGCCGTCGAGGCTAGGGCCATTTTCACGTATGCCCGAGCCCCGCAGCGACCTCCTGGCGCTCCTAGGACTCGAATGCGCGCACGCACGCACCTCCTGTTGCCCCGCAACATCACCCCCTACCTTGCCTGATTCCGACCGCCGCCCTCACCGCTCACCGTCGTCGCTACGGGCCTCCTCCGGCCTCACCGCCACCACAGGAGGGCGCAGCTCGCTCCGCTTGTTCGGGCGAGCCCAGCAACACCCAGAGCCGACGCCCGTAGCTCCACCTCGTCGACCACCCGAAAGCCACCACCGTTCGTACTCGTCGTCGCCGACGATTCTGGCCGAGTCTGGCCATGCCACCACCACCTTTTGATGCGCGCAGTGCCCGTTCGAAAGCACCTGACCGCGCGCAAACTGAGCCCTTGTACGTGTTTTCTGACACTCGCCGGTGCGCTCCGCCACGGTAGAGGCTCACCGGAGCTATTCTGGCGCTGCCTGCCGACGTGGCCCCCACGTGGCACGCTCTGGGCCACTGTCTAGTAGGCCTGGTTTGTTCGTTGACCGGGTTGACCAAGTCAACCCTGCTAACTGGGCGCCTTTGGGTCGCTGACTTGTGGCCCCCACGCGCTTAATTAATTTGGTGTTTAAAATAAACTTAATATGTTAACTAACCTAACACTGACATGTGGGCCCTACTAGCTAATTAACCTAATTAGTTAAATTTAACCCTCTGTTAGCCCTCTGTGTATGGCATGTGGGACCAATCCGTCAGGTTTGACCTGGACTAGCTGGGTTGACTGCTAATGTCACTCTGACATCATGCTGACGCAATATTTCCTTTTTCTAAATTAATTTAAATAATACTAATTCCAAAAAATGTTTAAATCTTTAGAAAATCATAGATAATAAACTATAACCCGGATGAAAATGTTTTCTACATGAAAGTTTCTCAGAAAAATCAAACGAATCGAAATACGCGGTCCGTTCATCTGTCACATGCCCCTAGCATGCTGAACATGGAACCCTCCCCTCTCTTTTCATCTGTCCGGAAAACGTCAGACACTGGAAAAACCCCTCCAGATGTTTTCCCTCTCTGTCAGCAACATCTAGCACTTTGTTAGTTCACCCATAACACCACGTATTACCATGTTATGCTTTATGATGCTTTGTTTGCTTTATATTTATTGTTTCTTCCCCCTCTTCTCTCCGGTAGACCCCAAGATCGATAATACCCCTGTGATCGACTACGTCGACGACACTTCTTCCTTTTCAGCAGAGCTTCCAGGCAAGCAAACCCCCCTTGAGCATTCCGATATTGCCCATTCTTTCCCTCTCATGCTTGCATTAGAACTGCTACTGCTTTTTATATGATCCTATTCTGATGCATAGCTTGTTTTTGGTACCTGCTTTCATACCTTACCTCCTTATTCTAAATTGCTTAGTATAGGTTGGTTAGAGATCCATTAGTGACCCCACCATGTCCCACTTGCCCCGCTTTATGTTCAATGACTCGATCAACGTGATCGATGTCCAGGCCCTGACACCGCACATCACCCCCTTAGTTGTACGTCTCTACAGAGTTACTATAGAGTGCCTAGGTGATACCTCATCAGCACTTCTGATGTTAACCCTGTAGGTTAGCTATTCAGTCGTGGTCGTTGTCGGTGTCAAAACCGGCGGATCTCGGGTAGGGGGTCCCGAACTGTGCGTCTAAGGCGGATGGTAACAGGAGGCAGGGGACACGATGTTTTACCCAGGTTCGGCCCTCTTGATGGAGGTAAAACCCTACGTCCTGTTTGATTATACTTGATAATATGGGTATTACAAGAGTTGATCTACCACGAGATCGGAGAGGCTAAACCCTAGAAGCTAGCCTATGGTATGATTGTATGTTGTCCTACAGACTAAAACCCTCCGGTTTATATAGACACCGGAAGGGGCTAGGGTTACACAAGGTCGATTACAAAGGAGGAGATATACATATCCGTATTGCCTAGCTTGCCTTCCACGCTAAGTAGAGTCCCATCCGGACACGGGACGAAGTCTTCAATCTCGTATCTTCATAGTCCAACAGTCCGGCCAAAGGATACAGTCCGGCTGTCCGGAGACCCCCTAATCCAGGACTCCCTCAGTAGCCCCTGAACCAGGCTTCAATGACGATGAGTCCGGCGCGTAGTGTTGTCTTCGGCATTGCAAGGCGGGTTCCTCCTTCGAACACACCACGAAAGAATTTGAATACAAGGATAGTGTCCGACCTTGCAAAATAAGTTCCACATACCACCATAGAGAGAATAATATTGCCACAAATCTAATCTGCTGACACGTTTTGGCAGCATGACATCACGCCACGGCCTGGTAATTATTTGAACCGTTTTTCTTTAACCAGCCCCCGCACATAGCGCGAGGCGGTTTCTTGACACGTCTCGTCAAAGCAGAGATCATGTTCCCCTTATTACGTGATTCTCATCAATACGGACGAGGGTAACCCAGCCGTGCCTAGGACTCGTAGATTTTAGACAAGTCCCAAACGGCAACAAGGAGGACGCTTGATATTCACCCTCTTTATAAAGGGACAAGGCTGTTACTTTTTTCCCTCCCGTGCTCAATCGAATCCCTCCCCCGCCTCGAGTTATAACACCCAAAGCCAAGGTCAGGTGCTTCGGACCTTCAATCATGTCCGGATTCAGCCTTCAAGGCCGGTGGATGTCTTCCTCCATCATAGAGGAGGACATCAAGAAGTTGAGGGAGGCCAGATATCTGACCGCTGAGATTTCGCATAGGCTGCCCGCCCGAGGGCAGGTCGTCCCTACTCCCGAACCCAACGAGAGCATTGTGTTCGTCTCCCACTTCCTCCGAGGGCTAGGCCTCGCTCTGGATCCCTTTGTCAGGGGTCTTACGTTCTATTATGGGCTGGATTTTCACGATCTGGCCCCGGACTCCCTTCTTCACATCTCGTCATTTATTGTCGTCTGTGAGGCCTTCCTCCGCATTACCCCTCACTTCGGCTTGTGGCTCAAGACCTTCGATGTGAAGCCGAAGATGGTCGAGGGACAATACGCAGCGTGCGGAGGTGCTTTAATAAGCAAAGTTGTTGATGCTCCATGGCCAAAGGGTTCCTTTCCAGAGGTGTACGGATTGTGGCAACGGGAGTGGTTTTACGTCACAGCTCCCCGAAGTTCCAAGTGGGTAGCTGCCCCCACCTTTTGCTCGGGCCCTCCACCACAACTGATGTCATGGATCAGCAGGGGACAGAGCTGGGGTCCAGCCAAGGACGTGCCAATACTGCAGAGCCGTATCCGGGATCTCTTCGAGGGAGATTTCAGTCTGGTTATGGTGATGCAAGTCATGCTGGTTCGTCGAGTCCAGCTTTGCAAACGCCGGCCCCTCCGCATGTGGGAGTTCAACCCAGAAGGACCACGCACTATTCAAAATTTCCTTGGCATGACACACGACGAGATGTACAAATCGTTCTTTGGACCCCAAATAGAGTGTCCGGACACTACCGAGGACGTGGGCCTGAGCAGCAACCGCACTGTCGCCCAAGTAAGTAATCCCATGGCCGGACACATCGTCCTTTTATTTATCATGACATCATTCTGAAGAATCGCTCTTTGACCAGGACTGGATAACAAAGGCGAAGATGATCCGGTGTTCGGCCCCCCTTTCTGAAGGCTTGGATAATCCGGTGCTGGAAAAGATGCTCGAGCCAGCACCTTGTCTGGTTCCCTCAAAGGAAGATGAAGGGGGGAATAAAGAGGGCGAAAGCGGGCCTCCATCGCTACCTATTCCAACTGAGGGAATAAGCGCCTCCGCGAGGGAGGATAACCGAGGGGAAGAATCTGACATTCTCTCTCCCGGGGAAGGAAGAGGGTTACCTCCGAAGATCCGGAAATCAAGGTTTCCAAACGGGAGAAGAAATCTCTTCCAGAGGGTCCTGCCTCGGAGGGTGTTCTTGCCGCACAATGTCCACGCGGGGATCAGCCCTCTAATGAGCTGTAAGTAATCAAAAGGTATTTAATGGTGAAGATATCCTACCTTACTTCTGAGGAAAATAACCGAAGTATTTATCTTGCAGTTTGGATCTTAGCCCTTCTCAGCTGAGCTCGTCTTCAGGGGATCTTCTTCCGGAGATGATGGAGAGCGAAACGCCTCCCCCTGCCACGCCACCTTACGAAGCGGGCGACCCTGAGGTGTCGTCGCGAAGGGTTTCTCCTGATCCGGCAAGGCCAGAAGGTAATCCTATGGCCACCCTAAGTCCTTAGTATTCGGCTCTCGAAGAGAGCAAAAAGAGTCCGGCATCGTCTGGTGCGCGGTCGGATGTACGGAGGGATCTGTTGGAGAAGGCGGCTATCTCATAAGAGCACCACACATTGATGGGTACGGTGATTGAAAGGATTTCGTCCACCGAAAGTGGCCTGCATGAAGCCTTTATGAGTCTACTGACGGGTTTTGAGGTACGTGAAATGATGTATATTTTTGGAAGTACCGCACATTTTTAGATGTGCCCTGTGTAGATAGTAGCCCCTGAGACTCTAGTTGTCATCGATAATGGCGGCAAACAGAGGATCATAGTCCCAGGTAATAACTAGACTGCCTTTATGTGTAGGTGATGGAGGCTCCGGTGGCTAGTCGGACTGATGGGTATGCCGAACTAAAGCGGCAGCTGGATGCAGATGGAGCAGCCACCGTGGAGACCCTTCAGGCGGAGCTTTGCCCCAGCCAAGGAGCAAGCAAGGAGTAGCAATGCGGCTGCTTTGCAAGCGGCTGAAGAGTTAAGGGCCGAACAAGCCGCACATTGCAAGAGCAAAGAGAAAAATGGCCAAGATGGCTGTAAAGTTAAAAGATACTACCGACCGTTGCCAGCTTCTTAAAGAGGAAAACCGGGCGAAGGCGACGGACCTGGAAAAGGCCACGATGGCGACCAAAGATACCCGCTCTGTGATGAGAGCGAAAAAGGAGGAGCTGCGTCAAGCCGGGGATATCGCGGCTGGGAAACCCTTTATGTTGTGGAGGAAGTTTGGAGATCCTCAGTATGCCCCTCTGGACCGGCTGTGGAGTTCGGTGGATGCATATCTGGACTTGGTGGTGAGTGCTGTCGATATGGCTGAATACTTTCGAGATCAAACAGATCGTGAAGTGGACAAGCTATTATGGTCAAAATTTAATGTTCCAGGGCGTCTGCTTCCATTGACTGATCAGCTTGCCGAATGGGCCGAGCTGAATAGATTGTCCGGACTCGCCATGAGGTCTGTTGTGGATCATCTGTGGCCGGAAAGGCCAAAGCCGAAGAGCTATTTGAGTTTGGTGCAGCAGTTCCTTGGTGCGGTGTCGCGCATTAATGCGATGAAGAGGTCGGCGTGCATCGAAGGCTCATGGATGGCCCTTGCCCGTGTTAAAACATATTGGGCGGAGATGGATGCCACCACCTTGCGGCACAGGGTTCGGCCATAGGCCAAGTGGCTGCCGAGCACTATTTTGAAGAAGTTCTTGAAGGCGCTCGTTCGATAGAGGCGCATTGCTCGAAGAATATTATGTTTGAGTGACATGTAGTCCCATTGTAAAAACAATGTTTTATTAAGTTTATCAAGGCTGTATTTATACTTTTGCCCGAAAGTATTATGATGCCTCATGTGCGGCCGTTTATGTATATATGAATATAACCTGAAAGATTGTAGTCGTCGGCTTCAGCCCCCACGCATATAATGCGGGGGTGTTTGCAGATGACGCATGTTCACACTTGACCCAATGTCTTGGTCCATTAAGGAGGTGATAGCGCAGCAAACTAGGCAACCGGACTACAATGCTTTAACACTTTCACTTAGCCAGAGGAGTTTGATAGTGGGGCTACTATATAGCCCGTGGTGGCTCCGCACTTATCCGAATTCGGGGTGCGCACATGCCTGGCCGGGAAACGGCCCTTCGTTAAGGCGGAGGAATCTCGAAGATTCCGATAGGTCATCAAGTGGTTGACCAGTCTCAGGCTATATCATGACAGTCAATTTTCGGCTTTCTCTACTGAGGTGCTCGGCCGGATGAACCAGGGCACAATCGCAGTAGTTCTCCTGGTGCCGCCTTAGCCGATAGAGCGGAATGTAAGGCAGCAAAGCACAGGAGCCGGGCAACCCAACATTTGACCAAAGACATGATTCAGAGCTGATGCATATAAGGCCAAACTCGCGACGCCGAACACTCCCTAAGGTATTCGGTCATTATGGTGTAAACCGGGCCTAAACAGTGCCCTTTGTAATAAGCCCCTGGTGTCCAGGTACATGCAATATTCTAACGTGGCCACATGCCAATACATCAGCATCCTTCTCAATTGTACTGAGAATCCGAGGGATGTGTATCAACAACATACAGTAAAAAAGGTTTACGCAGGGTCTTAATCTAAAAAAGAATCCTTGGAACGGGTCCCTGCTGCACGTCTGCGCCCATGTCTCTGTTGTGCCGTATTCTGGACGGGTGTAGCACGATGTTCATCTGAAAAAGAGAGGAACTTAATTGAAAAGTTGTCGTGCAAAAGGTAAGTTATACTAAATAAACAATATGAGTAAAGTTGAGCCTGATTGTCACTTGTGCGCGCGCGTTGAGCCCCTTGTATTGTAATAGGGGTATAGCCATCAAACATGTATCAATTACATATAGCAGTACCAGACTCGTCCAACCGTGTCCGTGGTCTTAACGACCTGTCAGATGCTTTAGTTGGTGAAGCCGTTTAGTGTGCGACTGCCAAGGCAGCCGCACGGTCTTTCGCACGCAAGGAGCGCTCAATATTTCCATTTATTGTAATGATGTCACGTGGACCAGGCATCTTAAGCATGAGGGAAGCATAATGCGGTATTGCGTTAAAGCGAGCGAAAGCTTCGCGTCCGAGTAGTGCTTGATAGCCACTTTGGAACGGAGCGATGTGGAACGTTAAATGTTCGCTACGGAAGTTATTGGGAAAGCCGAATATAACCTCTAGTAGCGGGGTGCCCGTGCAATGGGCCTCTGGGCCTGGCATTACTCCTTTAAAGGTAGTATTGCTGCGGCTAATTTTTGTTGGGTCTATCCCCATTTTGCGGACTGTGCCCTGATATATCAAGTTTAGACTGCTGCCACCGTCCATCAGGACTCGTGTGAAGTGGTATCCGTCAATTATTGGGTCTAATACCAAGGTAGCCCATCCTGCACGCCGGATACTTGCCGAGTAATTCCGATGGTCGAAGGTGATCGGTTGGGACGACCAGTGGCAGAACTCCGTTGTGATAGGCCCTGGGGCATGTGTCTCTAGGAGTGCCGCTTTGTTTCTCCCATTTGTCACATGTAATACGTTTATTGTTTTGACTTCTGGTGGGAACTTCTTCTGTTCCCCAGTACTTTTCTTGCGAGGCTCGTCCTCGTCTTCGCTTGGTGTATCCTGCCCCTTGTGTTCGGCGTTGAGCTTGCTGGACTGCTTGAAGACCCAACATTCATTATGGGTATGATTTGCAGGTTTATCGGGGGTGCTATGGATCTGACAGATTTGGTCCAGAATCTTGTTTAGGCTGGACAGTTCGTCTCTATTGCCCTTGGGGGCAGCTTTTGCTGACCTGGCTGAGAGCTTTTGAATCCGGCGTTTACCGCTGTGCTCTTCGGGCTGTCTTCTTTATTCTGGCGCTTGTTTTTGCTGCGTCGTGGTTTCCCGTTTCCGTCCCGGACTTTGGATGTACTTGGGTCGCTGGTGCTGTATCGGGCTAACCAGCTGTCCTCGCCCGCGCAAAAGCGGGTCCTGAGGCTTGTTAATGCTGCCATTGTTCTCGGCTTTTCTTGGCCGAGGTGTCTGGCAAGCCATTCATCTCGAACGCTGTGCTTGAAAGTTGCTAAGGCTTCGACGTCCGGACAGTCGACTATTTGGTTCTTTTTAGTGAGGAACCTGTTCCAAAGCTTTCGGGCTGACTCTCCGGGCTGTTGAGTTATATGACTTAAATCATCTGCATCCAGTGGTCGGACATAGGTCCCTTGAAAATTTGCCCGAAAGGCGTCTTCGAGCTCTTCCCAGCTTCCAATGGAGTTTTCGAGGAGGCTTTCAAGATAGTGCCGAGCTGGCCCTTTGAGCTTGAGGGGTAAGTACTTGATGGCGTGGAGATCGTCTCCTCGAGCCATATGGATATGGAGGATGTAGTCCTCAATCCAGACCCCAGGGTTTGTCGTTCCATCGTACGGCTCTATGTTTACGGGTTTAAATCCCTCTGGAAATTCATGGTCCAGCACCTCATCGGTGAAACATAGGGGGGGTGCGGCACCCCTGTATTTGGGTGTACCGTGGTATTGGGATGTTTGTTGTGTTGCATTGCGTGCTGGAGCGCGCTTGCGTGGCCCGTAGATGGATCTGGTTGCGCCGTACTTTTGATGCGAGTACTCACGTGGATAGCGTACCGACTTATGTGCGGCGTCGTTTGCCATTCTATGTTGGCCACGAGGTCGTCTATCCGATTGGATGGTCATTTTGTTTTTTGATTGCGGGGGATCTAAGGCCACCTCATCGAATTCAGGTAGCAGCTTTCACTTTGGGTAGCTCTTGATGTGGCGATTACCACTGTACTTTGCTGTAGTGTTGAGTACTTCACTCCATCTGATTCTGAGTGTGTCTTGTGCAGCCCTGAGCCTTTGCTTCTGCTTTTTCAGACTCCTCGCAGTGGAAACCGGCCTTTGATGGGTATTTTTTTGCTCCGGGTGCTTGTCCGTCTGATGTCGTCCGGACTGTTATCTTCGACGGGGTCGGGTTGTTCGGTTTGATTCTCCGTGTTGCCCTGGTCGGGCGATGGTTCACCCTGCTCTATTGCTGGGTCTATATGACCGCTGTTTCTACCGAGGCAGGATTTGGAGCGGTGCTTACACCGCCGCTTTGACTGCTTCTTGAGGGAACAACCCTTCGCTGCGTCCTTCCATTCCCCGTCGTCGTTTTCTTTGGGTGTGTCCACCATGTATACGTCATATGATGAAGTGGGCGTGCAGTGCCCTGTGGGTAGTGGTTACTGTTCGTCTCCTGCATCGTCGTCCATACTGTCGATGTCTTCGGAGTCGAAGTCGAGCATGTCGGTCAAATCATCGACAGTGGCTACTAAGTGGGTGGTGGGTGGGCGGCGAATTTCTTCGTCATCCGAACCCCAATCCTGCCGAACATAGTTCGGCCCAGACTCTCCTGGCAGGGAGAGAGACCTTAATGAGTTCAGTATGTCGCCGAAGGGCGAGTGCTGAAAAATATCCGCAGACGTAAACTCCAAGATCGGCGCCCAGTCGGATTCGATAGGTGCGGGCGCAGGCGGTTCAGAGTCAGTGGCCGGGGAATAATCCGGTAGTCCGGCGTCCCGGCTCCCATGAAGGGTAAGGTCGATACTCGGCTCAATCGCTGATGAGAGTGCGGCCTCCGTGGCGGGGTCTATCCACCCATCCATGGATGGCGCAACTGGGTCCGAATTGAGGGTCGGGGCAGTTGCCGGCGCGATCTCCTGAACACTGTCCGATGGCAGAGCTAAATCATGCTCATCGTGACCGTGTGGCGCATTGGGGAGGGGCTTGAATCCGTCGAAGATCAAGTCTTCGCCGATATCGGCCGTGTAGTTTAAGCTTCCAAACCTGACCTGATGGCCAGGGGCGTAACTCTCGATCTGCTCCAGATGGCCAAGCGAGTTGGCCCGCAGTGCGAAGCCGCCGAACACAAAGATCTGTCCGTGGAGAAAAGTCTCACCCTGAACTGCATTGCTATCGATGATTGAGGGAGCCATCAAGCCTAATGATGACGACACAGAGGAACTCTCAATGAAAGCACCAATGTCGGTGTCAAAACCGGCGGATCTCGGTAGGGGGTCCTGAACTGTGCGTCAAAGGCGGATGGTAACAGGAGGCAGGGGACACGATGTTTTACCCAGGTTCGGGCCCTCTTGATGGAGGTAAAACCCTACGCCCTGTTTGATTATACTTGATAATATGGGTATTACAAGAGTTGATCTACCACGAGATCGGAGAGGCTAAACCCTAGAAGCTAGCCTATGGTATGATTGTATGTTGTCCTACGGACTAAAACCCTCCGGTTTATATAGACAACGGAAGGGGCTAGGGTTACACAAGGTCGGTTACAAAGGAGGAGATATACATATCTGTATTGCCTAGCTTGCCTTCCACGCCAAGTAGAGTCCCATCCGGACACGGGACGAAGTATTCAATCTCGTATCTTCATAGTCCAACAGTTCGGCCAAAGGATATAGTCCGGCTGTCCGGAGACCCCCTAATCCAGGACTCCCTGAGTCGTCGAGGGTGATTCCTCCTTGACCACTCCCGATAATGACTTTGTCGTGCAACCCCTCAAGTGTGGACCAACGAGGGTGATTCCTCCAAGTCCACCTTGATGGTTACATCAAGTGGGAATCCGTCGAGGGTGATTCCTCAGGTTCCCCCTTGCCGTTTCAGATACACGGTTACTTTGAATTAGCACAAAATCATGATGACATCGGGTCGGCCCTGAGGGGTACCCGCGAGTGATGTGAAGTTGGGTTGACCTGGAGGGTACCCACGAGATAATTAGGTGGCATGGCCGGGCATTCTTAGCCCTTGTCGTAAGTCCACGAGACGGGGTGGGGGTCACATGATCGTGAGTCTCTGCTCGTTACCGCGCACTCCCAAGCCACTAACGGTTTGGATATTTGATCCGAGTAGGCCTCTGGCCTTTTTCGCACTAACCACCACGCGGGAATAAGTATGGGTAATCTGCGTCGTATGCGTCAGCTGAAGCTTTCCAGACGTCAGCGACTGAGCGGCGCGCGCCGGGTTGGACTACGTAAGCACCTGCCTTCATAAAGGAGGTAGCTAGGTATGCTCACCGGCCGCGTGCGCAACGTGCAGGAGTGCAAAGGGAGATGGGCCCAAGACCCCTGCGCGCTTAGGATTTAGACCGGCATGCTGACCTCTCTGTCGAGCCTAAGTAGGGCTGACCGAGGCCGGTCATGACCTGATGGTGTGTCCAACCGGAGTCGATCGAGCATGTTGGGTCAGTTGGTGCACTACAGGGAAGAATTTGATCTATTCGAATAGCCGGGTGCACGGTAACGGACTCTCGGAGTTGTATCCCGATCGATACAGCTAGAACTGGATACTGGATGCTGAGGCATGTAATGGATATGATGGCTCCGGGATTGTTTCCTCGCAGGGAGTTGAGGAAGTGATCTCTGGGCAATGTTAGAACAGACTTACTAATATATATGCCACTCTTATCTCTTCTGATGCTGCAAGATGCTTGGAGCTGCTTGAAGATGCTAGTCTTTGATAGGCTAGGCTTTCCCCTTCCCTTCTGGCATTCTGCAGTTTAGTCCACAGATACAACCCATTCCTTTGATATAGATGCATATTTAGTTTAGATCTGATGTAAGTCTGGCGAGTACTTTGGATGAGTACCCATGGTTGCTTTGCTACCTCCTTTTCCCCCATACCCGATTGTTGCGACCAGATGACGGATCCGAGGAGCCAGACGACACCACTGATGACTACTACTACCCCGAGGGTTCCTACTACTACTACTACGTGATGGCCGCTGATGACCTAGAGTAGTTAGGAGGCTCCCAGGCGAGAGGCCTTGCCTTTTTGATCGTTGTTGCTTTTGTGCTAGCCTTCTTAAGGTAGACTTGTCTAACTTATGTCTGTACTCAGATATTGTTGTTTCCGCCGACTCTTGTGTATTCGAGCCCTCGAGGCCCGTGGCTTGTAATATAAAGCTTGTATTATTTTAATTTGTGTCTAGAGTTGTGTTGTGATATCTTCCCGTGAGTCCCTGATCTTGATCATACACATTTGCGTGTATGATTAGTGTATGATTGAATCGGGGGCGTCACGAGGCCCGTGGGGCCCACAAGACACCAGGACGCTCTAGAGTCCCCTGGCACGCCCTGATGGGTTGTGGGATCCACGGGGGTCTCCTGCACCGCCTCTCAGCTCTATAAATACCTAAATATTCCAGAAACCCTAGGGGAGTTGACGAAACACAATTCCAGCCACCACAAGTTCCAGAACCACGAGATCCAATCTAGAGCCCTATTTTGGCACTCCACCGGAGGGGAACACGATCATAGAGGGGTTCATCATCCTCATTCGTGCCTCTCCAATGATGCGTGAGTATTTCACCATAGACCTACGGGTCCGTTGGCAGTAGCTAGATGGCTTCTTCTCTCTTTTTGATTCTCAATACAATGGTCTCTTGGAGATCTATTTGATGTAATGACTTTTTGCGGCGTGTTTGTTGCGATCCGATGAAGTTCTAGTTTATGATCAGATCTATCTCCATGAATATTATTTGAGCCTTCTTTGATCTCTTATATGCATGATTATTTATAGCCTCAGATTTATTCTACAAATCTTTGGTTTAGTTAGACCAACTAGATTGATTTTTCTTGCAATGGAGGAGGTGCTCTGTGATGGGTTTGATCTTGCGGTGTCCTCAACCAGTGACAGAAGGGGTAGCGAGGCACACATGTATCATTGCTATTGAGGATAAAAAGATGGGGGTCTATTCCTACATGAATAGATCTTGTCTACATCATGTCATCATTCTTATTGCATTACTTCATTTCTCCGTGAACTTAATACACTAGATGCATGCTGGATAGCGGTCGATGTGTGGAGTAATATTAGTAGATGCAGAATCGTTTCGGTCTACTAATCTCGGGCGTGATGCCTATATTCATGATCATTGCCTTGGATATCGTCATAATTATTTGATCTTCTATCAATTGCCCAACAGTAATTTGTTTATCCATCATGTGCTATTTTATCGAGAGAAACCACTAGTGAAATCTATGGCCTCTAGGTCTATCTTTTATCATATTTGCTTTCCGATCTATCTTTTGCCATAATTGTTTCCAGATTTATATTTCCAAAAACCTAAACGTACCTTGCTGCACTTTTTCTTTACTTATTTTATTTCATGTTTTATCAAGATCTATTTATCCAATCTAATACAAAATAATTTATCTTTTTACTGTAGAGGGATTGACAACCCCTCTTACGCGTCGGGTTGCAAGTATTTGTTCTTTGTGTGCAGGTACCATCTACATAGTGTTTCTTGGTTCTCCTACTTGATTGATACCTTGGTTTCACAACTGAGCGAAATACGTATTGTAGCTATATTGCATCATCCCTTCCTCTTTGGGGAAATACCAACACAGTTTCAAGCTGCATCAGTGAGCTGTATAAGAAAAGCACCACCGGAGTCCTCCAGAGATGCATATCTGAAGAGGAGGGGCAAAATTTTTTGGCTCAGATACATGCCGACATGGGCGGCCACCACGCGGTAACTCGGGCTTTGGTAAGCAAAGCTTTCCGAGCTGGGTTTTCTGGCCACCACTCGCGCGGACGCGCATACTTTAGTCCAACACTGCGTTGGATGCCAGCCTTTTGCAAATCAAGGCCACATGCCCCTGATGACTCTTCGGACTATACCAATCACCCGGCCCTTTGTGGTCTAAGGACTCGACATGGTTGGACCACTTAAAGGGGGATCCAAGAAAAAGAAATACTTACTGGTTATGGTCGACAAATTCACTAAATGGATCGAGGCAAAACCAGTAACTTCAACCGAATCCAGACCAGTTGTCAACTTTATATCTAACGTGGTGCACCGTTATGGCCTTCCCCACAGCATAATTATGGACAATGGATCCAATTTTACAGCCCAGGAGGTTAAGTACTGGTGCGCTAAGATGGGTATCAAGCTCGACTATGCTTCGGTGTATCACCCACATACCAATGGACAGGTCGAACAAGCCAACAGACTCATCATGATTGGCATAAAGCCCCATCTAGTCTATTCCTTGAAGGAATCTGATTGCCAGTGGCTTGAGGAGCTCGATTCTGTATTATGGGGAGTACGCACCACCCTCAACCGGTCAACAGGATACACACCCTTCTTTATGGTGTACGGCACAGAAGCAGTCCTCCCTTGCGATATCATCCATTTCACGCCTAGAGTGAGCATGTACGAAGGAAAGGAAGCTGAGTTGGATCGGCAGGACAACCTGGATGCACTGGAAGGGGAGCGCGACATAGCTCGGGCTCGCTCTACATTCTATCGACAGCAAGCCCGACGCTACCTGAGCAGAGAAGTTCGGGCGAAGGCATACAACGTAGGCGAACTCGTCCTCTGTCCCCCCTGAGAAACAGAAGTACAAGCTCTCACCCAAATGGGAGGGTCCTTTCATAATCGATGAAGTACTAGCAGGAGGAGCATATCATCTTCGCAATCCAACGGACAATCGCCTCGAACCAAACCCATGGAACGCAGCTCGACTTCAACGCTTCTACGGCTAGTCCAGTGTCGTCACTTTCACTCTCCTTTTCTTTGTTAGTGGTTCTTCTTACCTTTTGAGTTGCCACCTCCAGGGCTACGTTCGGATAAACCGAATTGCTCTAGGTTCTATAAGTATACATCTTCAAACGTAATACTCCCTCCGTCTGGAAAAGCTTGTCCCAAGCTTGTTCCTCAAATGGATGTATCTAGCACTAACTTCGTGCTAAATACATCCATTTGAGGGACAAGTTTTTTCAGACGGAGGGAGTACCCAAATCTACCTGGGGGGTCCTTTTAAGAAGCCAATTAATATACTCTTCATGCATGAATTCCTCTTTGTCGCGTTTGCACCCTTCTGATACATCACCAATATATCTATAATCTATGATTGTTCCATGCTATTATATTATCTATTTTGGATGTTTTACATGCATTAATATGCTATTTTATATTATTTTGGGACTAACCTATTAACCTAGAGCCCAGTGACAGTTTCTGTTATTCCTTGTTTTTGAGTTTTATAGAAAAGGAATATCAAACGGAGTCCAAACGGAATAAAACTTTCGCGATGATTTTTCTTAGACTAGAAGACATCCACATAACTTGGAGAGGGGGTCATAAGATAACCGAGGAGACCACAAGCCTCCTAGGCGCGCCCGGGGGGGCTTTGAGGGCTTGTGGGCCCCTCGGGTGTCCTCCAACCCTAATTCTTGCTCCACAAATACCCAAATATTCCGAAACCACCAGAAGCATCCACCAAAATACTTTTCCGCCGCCGCAAGCCTCTATTCCCATGAGATCCCATCTTGGGGCCTTTTTCGGCACCCTGCTGGAGGGGGGTTCGATCACAGAGGGCAACTACATCAACCTTGCCGCCCTTCCGATGAAGCGTGAGTAGTTTACCACGGACCTAAGGGTCCATAGCTAGTATGGATTCTTCTCTCTATATGATCTTCAATACCATGTTCTCCTCGATGTTCTTGGAGTTCTATCCGATGTAATATTCTTTTGCAGTGTGTTTGTCGAGATCCGATGAATTGTGGATATATGATCAGATTGTCTATGAATATTATTAGAGTCCTTTCTGAACTCTTTTATGCATGATCAAATATCTTTGTATTTCTCTTCGAATTATCGGTTTGGTTTGGCCAACTAGATTGGTATTTCTTGCAATGGGAGAGGTGCTTAGTTTTGGGTTCAATCTTGTGGTGTCCTCACCCAGTGACAAAGTAGGGGTAGCGAGGCACATATTGTACTGTTGCCATCAAGTGTAAAAAGATGGGGTTTTCATCATATTGCTTGAGTTTATCCCTCTAAATCATGTCATATTACTTAAAGTGTTAATCTATTCATATGAAGTTAATCCTCTAGATGCATGCTGGATAGCAGTTGATGTGTGGAGTAATAGTAGTAGATGCAGGCAGGAGTCGGTGTACTTGACACGGACGTGATGCCTATATTCATGATCGTTGCCTTGGATATAGTCATAACTTTGTGCTTTTCTATCAATTGCTCGACAATCATTTGTTTACCCATCATATGTTTCCTTTCAAGAGAGAAGCCTCTAGTGAAACCTATGGCCCCAGGTCTATTTCCATCATATATTTTCATATCTATGAACCAAAAAACCCAAAAATATCTTGATGCAATTTATTTAGATTTATTTTAGTTTGCCTTTTTATTTATCCTTTATACCTATCTCTATTAGATCTCACTCTTGTTCAAGATCGTGAAGGGATTGACAACCCCTTTTTCACGTTGAGTGCAAGTGTTTGTTAGTTTGTGCAGCTGCATAGATTGGAGACTTGCTTGTGCCTCCTACTAGATTGACACCTGATGTCTACTATGCAACTTTATTCTTGTAGACACGTGTTGGGCCTCCAAGCGCAGAGTTTTGTAGGACAGTAGCAATTTTCCCTCAAGTGGATGACCTAAGGTTTATCAATCCGTGGGAGGCGTAGGATGAAGATGGTCTCTCTCAAACAACCATGCAATCAAATACAAGAAATCTCTTGTGTCCCCAACACACCCAATACAATGGAAAATAGTATAGGTGCACTAGTTCAGCTAAGAGATGGTGATAAAAGTGTAATATTGTTGGTAGAAATATATTTTTATAATCTGAATAAATAAAAACAACAAGGTAGCAAATAGTAAACGGGCACAAAAACAGTATTGCAATGCTTAAAAATGAGGCCTATGGTCCGTACTTTCGCCAGTGCAATCTCTCAACAATGCTAATATAATTGGATCATATAACCATCCCTCAACGTGCAACGAAGAATCACTCCAATGTTCCTATCTAGCGGAGAACGTAAGAAGAAATCGTTTGTAGGGTACGAAACCACCTCGAAGCTATTCTTTCCGATTGATCTATCCAAGAGTCCGTACTAAAATAACACCAAATAATTACAGATTCATAATACTCAATCCAACACAAAGAACTTCAAAGAGTGCCCCAAGATTTCTACCGGAGAAACAAAGACAAGAACATGCATCAACCCCTATGCGTAGATTACCCCAATGTCACCTCGGGAATCCGCGAGTTGAGTGCCAAAACATATATCAAGTTTATCAATATGATACCCCATTGTCACCACGAGTATTCATATGCAAGACATACATAAAGTGCTCTAAAATCCATAAAAGTATTCAATCCGATAACAACAAAATCTCAAACGGAAAAGCTCAATTCATCACAACAAGATAAAAAGGGGAAGACACCATATGATTCGACTATATTAACAAAGCCCACGATACATCAAGATCGTGACATCTCAAGAACACGAGAGAGAGAGAGAGAGATTAAACACATAGCTACTGGTACAAACCCTCAGCCCTGAGGGTGGACTACTCCCTCCTCATCGTGGTGGCCGCCGAGTTGATGAAGATGGCCACCGGAGATGATTCCCCCCTCCGGCAGGGTGCCAGAACGGGGTCTAGATTGGTTTTCGATGGCCACACAGGCTTGCAGCGGCGGACTTCTCATCTAGGGTTATTTCTGATGGTTTCTCTACTTGTAGGATTTTTTGGCGTCGGTTTCACGCGAAGATGGGCCTTGAGGTGAGCACAACCCACCGAGGCAAGCCAGGCCCACCAGGCGCGCCCTGGTGGGTTGTGCCCTCCTCGTGGCTCTTCTGGCCCTCCCACGAAGCTTCGGGGGTCTCCTTTGTTCCAAAAAAATCATGAAAAAGTTTCAGCTCATTTGGAGAACTTCCATTTCTGCACAAAAAACAACACCACGGTAATTCTACTGAAAGCAGCGTCAGTACAGGTTAGTTCCATCCAAATCATACCAAAACCATATAAAATTATTGTAAACATGGCATTAATACATCATAAATTATAGATACGTCAGAGACGTATCAGCATGCCCAAGCTTAATTCCTACTCGTCCTCGAGTAGGTAAATGATAAAAGAAATAATTTATGAAGTGCGAATGCTAGCAAAGTGCATAAGTTTGATCAATGATAATTTCAATCACTTTTCCTAGCATCAAAACAACAATTATTTCTCATAAAATTTCTCATGTTAAAGTAGCAACTAATTCACATGTTAAGGTTCAAATAATGAATTCTCTTGAAACTCAACAACCTATGTTCTCAGTCACCAAGCAATTGTAATTCAACTTATTCAACTGAGTTTAAGTAAGAGCTCCACATACTCAACCATCACATAGTCTTCTATGATTGCTAACACTCATCGCATATACATGAGCAAAACGTTTCAACCGACACATAGAAATATAGGGGCTTATAATTTGCCTCCCAACGTATTCATCTCAAGGGTGATATCAACAATAATAACTCATGCTACCCATATCCAACTGGATATATGTGCCTAGATCTTTCCTCACCATATGATGCTTGCCAAAAGAGAAAAATAAAAATGAATAGAGAGAAGAACTTTGACTCTTTGCATAAAAGTAAATACATAAAAGTAAAAGATAGGCCCTTTGCAGAGGGAAGTAGAGGTTGCCATGCGCTTATTTGTTTGTATGTTCAACCCCTTAGTGCAAAAGAATGTCACTTTGTATTGCCCCTTGTGATGGCAACCTTTATTATGCAGTCTATCGCTTTTATTCTTCACCATCACAAGTGCGTACAATGCTCAATTTTCTCTTTCACTAAATGATCTCACACTTTTAGAAGCAATTTTTATTGCCTTATTGCACCGATGACAACTTACTTGAAGGATCTTGCTCAATCCTTAGGTAGGTATGGTGGACCCTTGAAGATAAGATTTGGGTTTAAGGGTTTTTGGATGCACAAGTAGTATCTCTACTTGGTGCGGAATTTTTGGCTAGCAAGGATGGGGGGCAAGCACCACATGGTGAAGGATCTATGAGAATATAACTTATATGTGAATGTGAACAAACATAAACCATTGTGTTGTCTTCCTTGTCCAACATCAACAATTTTGGCATATAATATTTTGATGGGGGCTCACAATCACAAAAGATTTCCATGATAGTGTATTTGCATGTGAAAGTTCTCTTCCTTATACTAATTATCCGTGAATTGCTTGTATGACCACTATTGTGATTGTCAAGCCTCAAAAGATTTACTTTGTAAACCCAATGTGAAGCTACCACTAGGCATAATATAACTTCAACTTCATGATATTCAATTCATTCAATGATTTACTAATAGGATATAAGTGAAGCACAAGAGTAAATGACGAGCTACTCCAAAAAAGATATAAGTGAAGATCAAGCGAGTAGTTAAGTAAATAGGTAGCTATTTGAGGACTCTCTCTTATTCAAAAACTTTCAGATCTAAGCATTTTATTAAAACAGCAAGCAAAACAAAATAGAATGACATTCCAAGAATAGCACATATCATTTGAAGAAGCAAAAACTTAGGCTCAACCGATACTAATCGATAATTGTTGAAGAAGAAAGGTGGGATGCCTACCGGGGCATCCCCAAGCTTAGATGCTTGAGACTTCTTGAAATATTATCTTGGGATGCCTTGGGCATCCCCAAACTTGAGCTTTTGTGTCCCCTTTAGGCCCACCTAATCCTAACCTAACCATCTCCCTTGCCCAATCCCATCTCTCCCTCTCCCTCGTCTCCACCCCGCCGCTAGAGAGCCCCACATTCAATCCCATCTCCTCCTCTCCTTTCCTCAAACCCCGCAACCCTCGTGCTCGTCTCCCTCTCCTCCTCTCGTGCCGCCGTCGTGCCATGGCTGCTGCCCTCTAGCTCCGTCACTGATCTGTCGTGGCTACGCCGCAGCGTCATCCTCCGACGCCGGCGAGCACAAGCTGCCCCATCACCCCGTACCACGTCTGCCTCTGCTTCCCTCGACGCCGCGTCGGCGACCTTGGCCCGCCATGGATGGCCGGCTCTGGCAAGCTCTCTGCTACTACATCGCGACCTTGTCTCCCCCCCGTGCTCGACGCTGCTGGCGCACATGAGGATGCCTCCCATGCCCATCGTTGCCCGTTGTTGCTTCGTCCGCCGCGCCCTGCCAACGATGCACCGCCATGGATGCCCATAGGACGACGCCGCCATCCTCGTGCTGCAACGCTGCCGAGTTCCTCTCCACGCGCGCCTGCACCCCTGCATCACTCCTCAAGACACATAGCCGCCCCGAGCTCCCTTGCCTCGCTGTGTGCTCTCCATACTGCTGCTCTACCTTTGCAGTCGGCTCCTGCAACCCTTTGCCTGCTCTGAACTTCCTGTCCGAGGCCTCCACCACGCGTGTGCGTCCAACGCCTCCATGTGTCTTCATTATTATGTGAGCACGAGATCCTTTGCCGCCAAGTTCATCTTCTTTGCTTCGCGCAACTGTGCCAAGGCATACCCCCTGGGTTCGCCAAGTTCCACCATCGACGACCGTTTTCGAGACGCCAAGACCGTCCCGGATATTGCCAAGTACCACTTCGGTTCCAGAACGCGATGAGTACCACAACTACCCTCGAGGACAGTGGTTCCATCAAGTTCGACTACAACATGTGTACAACTACGCGGACTCGCCAAGTACCACTTCATGTCGGCAAGACCCGCAAGTCGAACCCCGAACGATCGACGACTCGTGGACCATGTACAACTTCTGGCGCCGAACACCCAGGTAGCACAAATGCCAAGTACCCCAGAGACCACTTGGTCGTCAAGTACCGTCGACCCTCGAAGACTCCGTGGATGTCAAGTTCCTCGCCGTGACCCTGAACATCTACGGAAACTTGTGCGACTAAGAACATGAACGACTACCGCCACCAAGATCGCTAAGTACCACTACCATCGCCGAGGACCGATAGTACCACTACTTCCACTACCGTCGCCACGAGAACGTCTACTTCCTCTACATTGCACCGAACCCGAACCGTCCCATTTGCACGCTTTGAAGGTATAACCGTCGAGACAATGACCCATGGAACGAATGCATGTGATGTGTTGTATGAGATGCCTATGTTTGCACCATGTCCGATTTGTCTCTAGTTTCCTCGCCACTAACCCGTGGGAACCCGGTAGTCGGGAGCACCCCACCATCTTGCTCAACTCGCTCACGCCCTATCCTTTTCACCGGCATATCAATCGAGTTACCGGAACTGGAATGTTGCCATGGCACCGTTTTCATTATCATCGCCGTGGCACCCTTTCTTCCCACCACGGTGACAAATGCTTCATAATATGCTCATGTCAACTTTAAAAAAAATTGCATAAAACTTGCACATGTCATCCGCATCATGGTAATAACATTTAAAATGTTTAAAATTGTTGTTGCATTAAATTGCTAATGCTTATGGGGATTTTCCGGAATTATTGTTTGATGTTTCCGGCCTCACTTAAAATTGCCTAAAATGTGTAGTTTACTTTTGCCTCACCTCTTGCCATGTTTAACAACATTTAATATTGTTGGGTACATAAACGGGAGAGAACTAAATAAATGAATGTGGTGATTCATCAATACGCAACTCGTTGCATATTGAGCTCCACTTAATTTGTAATATTGTTTGTGCACTTTGCCATGTCATGCATATTTAAACTGGACATGCATCATACTTGGTTGTGCATCATGCCATGTTATGCTTGGTTGTTTACTATGTTGCTTGCTTCTTTCCGGGTTGCTTCTCCCATTAGCTTCGGTTTCGTTCCGGAGTTGTGAGGATCCGTTCGACTACGCCCATTTGTCTTCTTCATGGAATCGTTCTTCTTCCTTGCGAGATCTCAGGCAAGATGACCATACCACAAAATCACTTCTATCTTTACTTGCTAGTTGTTCGTCCTATCGCTATGTCGCGCTACCTACCACTTGTTATATCATGCCTCCCATATTGCCATGTCAAGCCTCTAACCCACCTTCCTAGCAAACCATTGTTTGGCTATGTTATTGCTTTTGCTCAGCCCCTCTTATAGCGTTGCTAGTTGCAGTGAAGTTGAAGTTTGTTCCATGTTGGAACATGGATATGTTGGGATATCACAATATCTCTTATTTAATTAATGCATCTATATACTTTGTAAAGGGTGGAAGGCTCGGCCTTATGCCTGGTGTTTTGTTCCACTCTTGCCGCCCTAGTTTCCGTCATACCGGTGTTATGTTCCTTGATTTTTGCGTTCCTTATGTGGTTGGGTGTTATGGGAACCCCTTGACAGTTCGCTTTGAATAAAACTCCTCCAGCAAGGCCCAACCTTGGTTTTACATTTGCCACCTAAGCCTTTTCCCTTGGGTTCTGCAGACTCAAGGGTCATCTTTATTTTAACCCCCGGGCCAGTGCTCCTCTGAGTGTTGGTCCAAACTAGAGCACCGTGCGGGACCATCCCTTGGCAACTTGGGTTATGTTGGTACCTGTACGCTTAGCTTATCCGGTGTGCCCTGAGAACGAGATATGTGCAGCTCCTATCGGGATTTGTCGGCACAGTTGGGTGGTCTTGCTGGTCTTGTTTTACCATTGTCGCAATGTCTTGTAACCGGGATTCCGAGACTGTTCGGGTCTTCCCAGGAGAAGGAATATACTTCGTTGACCATGAGAGCTTGTGATGGGCTAAGTTGGGACACCCCTGCAGGGTATAAACTTTTGAGAGCCGTGCTCGCGGTTATGTGGCAGATGGGAATTTGTTAATATCCGGCTGTAAAGAACTTGACACTTAACTTAATTAAAATGAATCAACCGCACGTGTAGCCGTGATGGTCTCTTTTCAGTGGAGTCCGGGAAGTGAACATGGTTTTGGAGTTATGTTTGAACGTAAGTAGATTCAGGATCACTTCTTGATCACTTCTAGTTCACGGCCGTTGCGTTGCTTCTCTTCTTGCTCTTATTTGCGTATGTTAGCCACCATATACACTTAGTGCTTGCTACAGCTCCACCTCACTACCCTTACCCTACCCATAAGCTGAAATAGTCTTGATCTCGCGGGTGTGAGATTGCTGAGTCCTCGTGACTCACGGATACCTCCAAACAGTTGCAGGTGCCGAGGATACCAGTGCAAGTGATGCTACCAAGCTCAAGTGGGAGCTCGATGAAGATCTTGATCGTTGTTTTGTTTCGTTTCCTGTTGATCAGTAGTGGAGCCCAGTTGGGACGACCGGGGATCTAGCATTTGGGGTTGTCTTCTTTTACTTTGGTTCCATAGTCGGACCTTGATTGTATTCTGGATGTTGTATGTTTAACTTGTATTTGTGTGAAGTGGTGACTGTAAGCCAACTCTTTATCCATTTCTTATTCAGTACATGGGATTGTGTGAAGATTACCCCTCTTGCGACAAACCTACCATGTGGCTATGCCTCTAAGTCGTGCCCTGACACGTGGGAGATATAGCCGCATTGTGGGTGTTACAAGTTGGTATCAGAGCCATCCCCGACTTAGGAGCCCCCTGCTTGATCGAATCACTGACGTTGTTGAGTCTAGAACAAATTGTTTTGCGTCTTAGGATTATATATATCGGAGAGTAGGATTCTTTTTACTCCTCAGTCCCTTCGTCGCTTTGGTGAGGCCTCCTGATGTAGAAGTTTTGACTTTGCTCTCCTCAAATTTCAAGAATTTTTTTAGGATCACGCGGGTATCTTGGAATCGTTCCGATATTCTTGTGACAAGAACATTGTTCTTGGTGCCTCCTGACATTTAGGGGTTGTGGCAGTGTCCCAGGGAGTTGAGCTCCGAGGTGTTGTCGTCAGAATTTTATCGTTGCAGTTCTGGAATACCTGAGTTCACTGACATCAAAAATCTCTTTTATGCAGTTGTTGGTGAGATAACCTCTACGCCACCCAGTACTAGGGCGGGAGTTCGGGAGTATTGCCATAACTCGTATAACAGATGCTTTTTCGAAGGTTGAGGTACATGATTTCCGAAGGCTTCTTGGTTATGTATTGAAGGATGGATACAACTAGATGTAGGGATTGTTAGTTTGGGTGAGATATTATGCTTCCCCTGTATCCCCAACACCTGATTGCATAACCAGAAAGTTTCGGCATACACATAACAACGAAGACACACGGAGGCGCTGGATGCACACGCGTGGTGGAGGCCTCGGAGAGGAAGTTCAGAGTAGGCAAAGGGTTGCAGGGGCCGACTGCAAAGGCAGAGCAGCAGCATGGCGAGCACACGGCGAGGCAAGGGAGCTCGGGTCGGCTACGTGTCTTCACGAGCGATGGAGGGGTGTAGGCGCACGTGCAGAGGAACCCAGTAGCGTTGCATCACGAGGATGGCGGCGTCATCCTACGGGCATCCACGGCGATGCATCATTGACAGGGCGCGGCGGACGAAGCAACATCGGGCATGGGAGGCGCCCTCGTGTGCGCCCGCGGCGTCGAGCACGGGAGGGGAGGCAAGGCCGCGATGTAGCAGCAGGGAGCTTGGCAGATCCGACCATCCATGGCGGGCCAAGGTTGCCGGCGCGGCATCGAGGGAAGCAGAGGCAAACGAGGTACGGGGTGACGGGGCAGCTTGTGCTCACCGGCATCGGAGGACGATGCTGCGGCGTAGCCGCGGCAGAGCAGTGACGGAGCTGGAGGGCGGTAGCCATGGCACGGCGGCGGCGCGAGAGGAGGAGAGGGAGACGAGAACGAGGGCTGCGGGGTTGGAGGGAAGGAGAGAAGGAGATGGGATCGAACATGGGGCTCTCTGGCGGCGGGGTGGAGACGAGGGAGAGGGAGAGATGGGATCGGGCAGGGGAGATGGTTAGGTTAGGATTAGGTGAGGCCTAAAGGGCCGACCTAGTCGGTCAGCTCGGCTGCTGCTAGGCCTGAGTGGCCTGCGGCTACAGGAGGTCCAAGAGGCATGGCTGAGCTCTAATCTCTCTGTCACTCTAAAAAAGGTCTATAAATACTCCCATCCTCAAATAATTTGAGAATCATTAAACAAGCAAACATACGCAAACAATGCAAACATAATAGCAATCTGCCAAAACAGTACACTCTATAAAGAATGCAAGAGTATCAATACTTCCCTAACTCCAAAAGTTATGAAAATTTGCCACACTGTAGAAAATTTATCAGAGCTCACTTTGCAAAAAGTTTCAACATTTTATCACATTCTAACTTTTCTAGGGAATTTTTGCAACAATGGTAAACTTTCTGTTTTCAAACAGCAACATGTATACTTGAAAAATAAGCATGGCAAAGGCTATCATTGCCACTTTTATTGAAATAAAAGTTGCAAAACATTATTCTAAATAACAGCAAGCAAATCCTAACAAAATAAAATGATGCTCCAAGTAAAACTCATATCATGTGACGAATGAAGACATAGCTCCAAGTGAGGTTACCGATAATGTTGAAGACGGAAGAGGGGATGCCTTCTGGTGCATCCCCAAGCTTAGTTACTTATATCTTCCTTGAATATTACCTTGGGGTGCCTTGGGCATCCCTAACCTTAGGGTCTTGTCACTCTTTATTCTCCTCATCTCACCCAAAACTTGAAAACTTCAATCACACAAAACTCAATGGAACTTTGTGAGATATGTTAGTATGATAAAGAGCAAACCATTTCACTTTTGGTACTGTCAAAGAAAAGATTCATAATTATTTTCACACAATGCCTACAATAGCATATCATTTCCACAATTTATATTGAGCAATATAAGCCATGGAAATTAGAAAATAAGCAAACTATGCATTGAAAACAGAATCTGTCAAAAACAGAACAGTCTAAAGTAATCTGTACTCCAACCATACTTATGCTACTCCAAAGATTCTGAAAAAATAGGAAAACCTGGTTAATTTTTCTATTAATCTTTTGCAAAAAGAATCAGTATTTTATCACGCTTATGTTAAAAATGAAAATTGTTTTCCTGAGCACAGAAGTTTCTGTTTTTCAGCAAGATCAAATGAACTATCACCGTAAGCCATCGCAAAGGTCTTACTTGGCACTTTATTAAAACGGAAGCAATAAAACATGATTACTACAGTAGCCTAATCATGTGAACACACAAAAACAGTAGGTAAAAGTGTCGGCTTGTCTCCCAACCAGTGCTTTTCTTTAATGCCTTTTAGCTAGGCATGATGATTTCAATGATACTCGCATAAAAGATAAGGACTGAAACATAAAGAGAGCATCATGAATCACATGGCAAGCACATTTAAGTCTAACCCACTTCCTATGCATAGGGATTTTTTGAGCAAACAATTTATGGGAACAAGAATCAACTAGCATAGGAAGGCAAAACAAGTGCTGTAGGGGAACATAGTAATTTCAAAAAAAATCCTATGCACACGCAAGATCATGTGATGCATAGCAACAAGAGGGGAGAGTATGATCTACATACCTAGTAGATCGACAATGGAAGCGTTTGGTTGATGTAGTCGTAAGTCTTCACGGCCCGACCGATCAAGCACCGAAACTACGACACCTCCGAGTTTCAGCACACGTTCAGCTCGATGACGATCCCGGACTCCGATCCAGCAAAGTGTCGGGGAAGAGTTCCGTCAGCACGACGGCGTGGTGACGATCTTGATGAACTACTGCAGCAGGGCTTCGCCTAAACTCCGCTACAATATTATCGAGGACTATGGTGGCTGGGGCGCCGCACACGGCTAAGGAAAAGATCACGTGGATCAACTTGTGTGTCTATGGGGTGCCCCCTGCCCCTGTATATAAAGGATGGAGGAGGAGGAGGCCGGCCAAGGCTTGGTGCGGCCAGGATGTGGAGTCCTACTAGGACTCCAAGTCCTAGTAGGAGTCCACCAAGAGGGGAGGAAGGGAGAAGGAAGTGGAGGAGAAGGAAAGGTGGCCGGCCCCCTTTTCCCTAGTCCAATTCGGACCAGAGGGGAGAGGGGGCGCAGCAGCCCCTTGGCCCTTTCTCCTCTTCCCACTAGAGCCCATCAAGGCCCATTGCTTCTCCCGTAACTACCCGGTACTCCGAAAAATACCCGAATCACTCGGAACCTTTTCGATGTTCGAATATAGTCGTCCAATATATCAATCTTTACATCTCGACCATTTCGAGACTCCTCGTCATGTCCCCGATCTCATCTGGGACTCCGAACTCCTTCGGTACATCAAAACTCATAAACTCATAATATAACTGTCATCGAAACCTTAAGCGTGCGGACCCTACGGGTTCGAGAACAATGTAGACATGACCGAGACACGTCTCCGGTCAATAACCAATAGCGGGACCTGGATGCCCATATTGGCTCCTACATATTCTACGAAGATCTTTATCGGTCAGACCGCATAACAACATACGTTGTTCCCTTTGTCATCGGTATGTTACTTGCCCGAGATTCGATCGTCGGTATCCAATACCTAGTTCAATCTCGTTACCGGCAAGTCTCTTTACTCGTTTCGTAATACATCATCTCGCAACTAACTCATTAGTTGCAATGCTTGCAAGGCTTATGTGATGTGCATTACCGAGAGGGCCCAAAGATACCTCTCCGACAATCGGAGTGACAAATCCTAATCTCGAAATACGCCAACCCAACATTTACCTTTGGAGACACCTGTAGAGCTCCTTTATAATCACCCAGTTACGTTGTGACGTTTGGTAGCACACAAAGTGTTCCTCCGGCAAATGGGAGTTGCATAATCTCATAGTCATAGGAACATGTATAAGTCATGAAGAAAGCAATAGCAACATACTAAACGATCGGGTGCTAAGCTAATGAAATGGGTCATGTCAATCAGATCATTCAACTAATGATGTGATCCCGTTAATCAAATGACAACTCTTTGTCTATGGTTAGGAAACATAACCATCTTTGATTAACGAGCTAGTCAAGTAGAGGCATACTAGTGACACTCTGTTTGTCTATGTATTCACACATGTATTATGTTTCTGGTTAATACAATTCTAGCATGAATAATAAACATTTATCATGATATAAGGAAATAAATAATAACTTTATTATTGCCTCTAGGGCATATTTCCTTCAGTCTCCCACTTGCACTAGAGTCAATAATCTAGTTCACATCACCATGTGATTTAACAGCAATAGTTCACATCACCATGTGATTAACACCCATAGTTCACATCGATATGTGATCAACACCCAAAGGGTTTACTAGAGTCAGTAATCTAGTTCACATCACTATGTGATTAACACCCAAAGAGTACTAAGGTGTGATCATGTTTTGCTTGTGAGATAATTTTAGTCTACGGGTCTGTCATATTCAGATCCGTAAGTATTTTGCAAATTTCTATGTCAACAATGCTCTGCACGGAGCTACTCTAACTAATTTCTCCCACTTTCAATATGTATCTAGATTGAGACTTAGAGTCATCCAAATCAGTGTCAAAACTTGCATCGACGTAACCCTTTACGGCGAACCTTTTTGTCACCTCCATAATCGAGAAACATATCCTTATTCCACTAAGGTAATTTTGATCGCTGTCCAGTGATCTACTTCTAGATCACTATTGTACTTCCCTTGCCAAAATCAGTGTAGGGTATACAATAGATCTGGTACACAGCATGGTATACTTTATAGAACCTATGGCCGAGGCATAGGGAATGACTTTCATTCTCTCTCTATCTTCTACCGTGGTCGGGTTTTGAGTCCTACTCAACTTCACACCTTGCAACACAGGCAAGAACTCCTTCTTTGACTGTTCCATTTTGAACTACTTCAAAATCTTGTCAAGGTATGTACTTATTGAAAAAACTTATCAAGCGTATTGATCTATAGATCTTGATGCTCAATATGTAAGCAGCTTCACCGAGGTCTTTCTTTGAAAAACTCCTTTCAAATATTCCTTTATGCTTTGCAGAATAATTCTACATTATCTCCGATCAACAATATGTCTTTCACATATACTTATCAGAAATGTTGTAGTGCTCCCACTCACTTTCTTGTGAATACAGGCTTCACTGCAAGTCTGTATAAAACTATATGCTTTGATCAACTTATCAAAACGTATATTCCAACTCCGAGATGCTTGCACCAGTCCATAGATGGATCGCTGGAGCTTGCATATTTTGTTAGCACCTTTAGGATTGACAAAACCTTCTGGTTGCATCATATACAACTCTTCTTTAATAAATTCATTAAGGAATGCAGTTTTGTTTATCCATTTGCCAGATTTCATAAAATGCGGCAATTGCTAACATGATTCGGACGGACTTAAGCATAGATACGAGAGAGAAACTCTCATCGTAGTCAACACCTTGAACTTGTCAAAAACCTTTTGCGACAATTATAGCTTTGTAGATAGTAACACTACTATCAACGTCTGTCTTCCTCTTGAAGATCCATTTATTTTCTATGGCTTGCCGATCATCGGGCAAATCCATCAAAGTCCATACTTTGTTCTCATACATGGATCATATCTCAGATTTCATGGCCTTAAAACCATTTCGCAGAATCTGGGCTCATCATCGCTTCCTCATAGTTCGCAAGTTCGTCATGGTCTAGTAACATGACTTCCAGAACAGGATTACCGTACCACTCTGGTGCGGATCTTACTCTGGTTTACCTACGAGATTCGGTAGTAACTTGATCTGAAGTTACATGATCATCATCATTAGCTTCCTCACTAATTGGTGTAGTAGTCACAAGAACAGATTTCTGTGATGAACTACTTTCCAATAAGGGAGTATGTACAATTACCTTATCAAGTTTTCTACTTTCCTCCCACTCACTTCTTTCGAGAGAAACTCCTTCTCTAGAAAGTTTCCGAATTTAGCAACAAAAGTCTTGCCTTCGGATCTGTGATAGAAGGTGTATCCAATAGTTTCCTTTGGATATCCTATGAAGACATATTTCTTCGATTTGGGTTTGAGCTTATCAGGTTGAAACTTTTTCACATAAGCATTGCAACCTCAAACTTTAAGAAACGACACCTTAGGTTTCTTGCCAAACCATGGTTCATACGGTGTCGTCTCAACGGATTTAGATGGTGCCCTAATTAACGTGAATGCAGCTGTCTCTAATGCATAACCCCAAAACAATAGTGGTAGATCGGTAAGAGACATCATAGATCGCACCATATCTAATAAAGTACGGTTATGACGTTCGGACACACCATTACATTGTGGTGTTCCAGGTGGCGTGAGTAGTGAAACTATTTCACATTGTTTTTAACTGAAGGCCAAACTCGTAACTCAAATACTCTTCTCTACGATCAGATCGTAGAAACTTTATTTTCTAGTTACGATGATTTTTCACTTCACTCTAAAATTCTTTGAACTTTTCAAATGTTTCAGACTTATGTTTCATCAAGTAGATATACTCATATCTGCTCAAACCATCTGTGAAGATCAGAAAATAATGATACCTGTCGCGAGCCTCAATATTCATCGGACCACATACATCAGTATGTATGATTTCCAACAAATCTGTTGCTCACTCCATTGTTCCGAAGAACGGAGTCTTGGTCATCTTGCCCATGAAGCATGGTTCGCAAGCATCAACTGATTCATAATCAAGTGATTCCAAAAGCCCATCAGCATGGAGTTTCTTCATGCGCTTTACACCAATATGACCTAAACGGCAGTGCCACAAATAAGTTGCACTATCATTATTAACTTTGCATCTTTTGGTTTCAATGATTATGTGTATCACTATGATCGAGATCCAACGAACTATTTTCATTGGGTGTGTAACCATATAAGGTTTTATTCATGTAAACAGAACAACAATTTATTCTCTTACTTAAATGAATAACCGTATTACAATAAACATGATCAAATCATATTCATGCTGAACGCAAACACCAAATAACACTTATTTAGGTTCAACACTAATCCCGAAATTATAGGGAGTGTGCGATGATGATCATATCAATCTTGGAACCACTTCCAACACACATCGTCACTTCACCCATAACTAGTTTCTGTTTATTCTGCAACTCCCGTTTCCAGTTACTAATCTTAACAACTGAACTAGTATCAAATACTGAGGGGTTGCTATAAACACTAGTAAAGTACACATCAATAAGATGTATATCAAATATACTTATGTTCACTTTGCCATCCTTCTTATCCGCCAATCACTTGGGGTAGTTCCGCTTCTAGTGACCAGTCCCTTTGCAGTAGAAGCACTTAGTCTCAGGCTTAGGACTAGACTTGGGCTTCTTCACTTGAGTAGCAACTTGCTTGCCGTTCTTCTTGAAGTTCCCCATCTTCCCTTTGCCCTTTTCTTGAAACTAGTGGTCTTGTTAACCATCAACACTTGATGTTTTTCTTGATTTCTACCTTCATCGATTTCAGCATCACGAAGAGCTTGGGAATTACTTTTGTCATCCCTTGCATATTATAGTTCATCACGAAGTTCTACTAACTTGGTGATGGTGACTAGAGAATTCTGTCAATCACTATTTTATCTGGAAGATTAACTCCCACTTGATTCAAGCGATTGTAGTACCGAGACAATCTGAACACATGCTCACTACTTGAGCGATTCTCCTCCATCTTTTAGCTATAGAACTTGTTGGAGACTTCATATCTCTCAACTCGGGTATTTGCTTGAAATATTAACTTCAACTCCTGGAACATCTCATATGGTCCATGACGTTCAGAACGTCTTTGAAATCTCGATTCTAAGCTGTTAAGCATGGTGCACTAAACTATCAAGTAGTCATCATATTGAGCTAGCCAAACGTTCATAACGTCTGCATCTGCTCCTGCAATAGGCCCGTCACCTAGCGGTGCATCAAGGACATAATTCTTCTGTGCAGCAATGAGGATAAACCTCAGATCACGGATCCAATCCGCATCATTGCTACTAACATCTTTCAACACAATTTTTCTCTAGGAACATATCAAAATAAACATATGAAAGCAACAACGCGAGCTATTGATCTACAACATAGATATGCTAATACTACCAGGACTAAGTTCATGATAAATTAAAGTTCAATTAATCATATTACTTAAGAACTCCCACTTAGATAGACATCCCTCTAATCCTCTAAGTGATTACGTGATCCAAATCAACTAAACCATGTCCGATCATCACGTGAGATGGAGTAGTTTCATTGGTGAACATCACTATGTTGATCATATCTACTATATGATTCACGCTCGACCTTTCGGTCTCCGTGTTCCGAGGCCATATCTGTATATGCTTGGCTCGTCAAGTATAACCTGAGTATTCCGCGCGTGCAACTGTTTTGCACCCGTTGTATTTGAACATAGAGCCTACCACACCCGATCATCACGTGGTGTCTCAGCACGAAGAACTTTCGCAACGGTGCATACTCAGGGAGAACACTTCTTGATAATTAGTGAGAGCTCATCTTATAATGCTACCGTCAATCAAAGCAAGATAAGATGCATAAAAGATAAACATCACATGTGATCAATATAAGTGATATGATATGGCCATCATCATCTTGTGCTTATGATCTCCATCTTCGAAGCACCATCGTGATCACCATCGTCACCGGCTCGACACCTTGATCTCCATCGTAGCATCGTTGTCGTCTCGTCAATCTTATGCTTCCACGACTATCGCTACCGCTTAGTGATAAAGTAAAGCATTACAGCGCGATTGCATTGCATACAATAAAGCGACAACCATATGGCTCCTGCCAGTTGCCGATAACTCGGTTACAAAACATGATCATCTCATAAAATAAAATTTAGTATCATGTCTTGACCATATCACATCACAACATGCCCTGCAAAAACAAGTTAGACGTCCTATACTTTGTTGTTGCAAGTTTTACGTGGCTGCTACGGGCTTAAGCAAGAACCAATCTTACCTACGCATCAAAACCACAATGATAGTTTGTCAAGTTGGTGTTGTTTTAACCTTCACAAGGACCGGGTGTAGCCACACTCGGTTCAACTAAAGTTGGAGAAACTGTCACCCGCAAGCCACCTCTGTGCAAAGCACGTCGGGAGAACCGGTCTCGCGTAAGCGTACGCGTAATGTTGGTCCGGGCCGCTTCGTCCAACAATACCGCCGAACCAAAGTATGACATGCTGGTAAGCAGTATGACTTATATCGCCCACAACTCACTTGTGTTCTACTCGTGCATATAACATCAACATATAAAACCTAGGCTCGGATGCCACTGTAGGGGAACGTAGTAATTTCAAAAAAATTCCTACGCACACGCAAGATCATGTGATGCATAGCAACGAGAGGGGAGAGTATGATCTACATACCTAGTAGATCGACAATGGAAGCGTTTGGTTGATGTAGTCGTACGTCTTCACAACCCGACCGATCAAGCACCGAAACTACGGCACCTTCGAGTTTCAGCACACGTTCAGCTCGATGACGATCCCCGGATTCCGATCCAGCAAAGTGTCGGGGAAGAGTTCCGTCAGCACGACGGTGTGGTGACGATCTTGATGAACTACTGCAGCAGGGCTTCGCCTAAACTCCGCTACAATATTATCGAGGACTATGGTGGCTGGGGCGCCGCACACGGCTAAGGAAAAGATCACGTGGATCAACTTGTGTGTCTATGGGGTGCCCCCTGCCCCTGTATATAAAGGATGGAGGAGGAGGAGGCCGGCCAAGGCTTGGTGCGGCCAGGATGTGGAGTCCTACTAGGACTCCAAGTCCTAGTAGGAGTCCACCAAGAGGGGATGAAGGGAGAAGGAAGTGGAGGAGAAGGAAAGGTGGCCGGCCCCCTTTTCCCTAGTCCAATTCGGACCAGAGGGGAGGGGGCGCATCAGCCCCTTGGCCCTTTCTCCTCTTCCCACTAAAGCCCATCAAGGCCCATTGCTTCTCCCGTAACTACCCGGTACTCCAAAAAATACCCGAATCACTCGGAACCTTTCCGATGTCCGAATATAGTCGTCCAATATATCGATCTTTACTTCTCGACCATTTCGATACTCCTCGTCATGTCCCCGATCTCATCCAGGACTCCGAACTCCTTCGGTACATCAAAACTCATAAACTCATAATATAATTGTCATCGAAACCTTAAGCGTGCGGACCCTACGGGTTTGAGAACAATGTAGACATGACCGGGACACGTCTCCGGTCAATAACCAATAGCGGGACCTAGATGCCCATATTGGCTCCTACATATTCTACGAAGATCTTTATCGGTCAGACCGCATAACAACATACGTTGTTCCCTTTGTCATCGGTATGTTACTTGCCCGAGATTCGATCATCGGTATCCAATACCTAGTTCAATCTCGTTACCGGCAAGTCTCTTTACTCGTTTCGTAATACATCATCTCGCAACTAACTCATTAGTTGCAATGCTTGCAAGGCTTATGTGATGTGCATTACCGAGAGGGCCCAGAGATACCTCTCCGACAATCGGAGTGACAAATCCTAATCTCGAAATACGCCAACCCAACATTTACCTTTGGAGACACCTGTAGAGCTCCTTTATAATCACCCAGTTACATTGTGACGTTTGGTAGCACACAAAGTGTTCCTCCGGCAAACGGGAGTTGCATAATCTCATAGTCATAGGAACATGTATAAGTCATGAAGAAAGCAATAGCAAGATACTAAACGATCGGGGCTAAGCTAATGGAATGGGTCATGTCAATCAGATCATTCAACTAATGATGTGATCCCGTTAATCAAATGACAACTCTTTGTCTATGGTTAGGAAACATAACCATCTTTGATTAACGAGCTAGTCAAGTAGAGGCATACTAGTGACACTCTGTTTGTCTATGTATTCACACATGTATTATGTTTCCGGTTAATACAATTCTAGCATGAATAATAAACATTTATCATGATATAAGGAAATAAATAATAACTTTATTATTGCCTCTAGGGCATATTTCCTTCAAGTGCAACTTCAAAACTTTCAACATAAAGAGAGGAAACTTGGTATTATTGAGATATGTAAAAGCATAAGTTCCCCTCTCATAATAATTTTCAGTAGCATCATGATTGAATTCAACAAAATAGCTATCACATAAAGAATTCTTTTCATGATACATAAGCATAGAAATTTTCTCACTCTCCACATAAGCAAATTTATTCTCATGAATAGTAGTGGGAGCAAACTCAACAAAATAACTATCATGGGATTGAAAATTAAAATCACGATGACAAGTTTCATGGTTATCATTATTCAATATAGCATACATGTCATCATCATAATCATCATAGATAGCAACTTTGTTGTTATAATCAATTGCAACCTCTTCCAAAATAGTGGATTCATCATTAAATAAAGTCATGACCTCTCCGAACCCACTTTCATCAATATAATCATCATAAATAGGGGGTGTGCAATCATCATAATAAATTTTCTCATCAAAACTTGGGGGACTAAAAATATTATCTTCATCAAATATAGCATCCCCAAGCTTATGGCTTTGCACATCATTAGCATCATGGATATTCAAAGAATTCATACTAACAACATTGCAATCATGCTCATGATTCAAAGATTTTTTTGTCAAACATTTTATAGAATTCTTCTTCTATCAATTGAGCACAATTTCCTTTCCATATTTTTTACGAAAGACATTATAAAGATGAATAATATGATGTAACCTCAATTCCATTTTTTGTAGTTTTCTTTTATAAACCAAAGTAGTGATAAACAAGAAACTAAAAGATTCGATTGCAAGATCTAAATATATACCTTCAAGCACTAACCTTCATGGCAATGACGCCAGAAAAGAGCTTCGTTGACGGGATATGAGTGCCGCTTACCTAACCTCCCCGACAATGGCGTCAGAAAAGAGCTTGATGTCTACTATGCAACTTTATTCTTGTAGACACATGTTGGCCTCCAAGCGCAGAGTTTTGTAGGATAGTAGCAATTTTCCCTCAAGTGGGTGACCCAATGTTTATCAATCCGTGGGAGGCGTAGGATGAAGATGGTCTCTCTCAAACAACCCTACAATCAAATACAAGAAATCTCTTGTGTCCCAAACACACCCAATACAATGGCAAATTGTATAGGTGCACTAGTTCGGCGAAGAGATGGTGATAAAAGTGTAATATTGATGGTAGAAATATATTTTTTACAATCTGAATATATAAAAAAACAGCAAGGTAGAAAATAGTAAACGGGCACAAAAATGGTATTGCAATGCTTGAAAATGAGGCCTAGGGTATGTACTTTCGCTAGTGCAATCTCTCAACAATGCTAATATAATTGGATCATATAACCGTCCCTCAACGTGCAATGAAGAATCACTCCAAAGTTCCTATCTAGCGGAGAACATAAGAAGAAATCATTTGTAGGGTACGAAACCACCTCGAAGCTATTCTTTCCGATCGATCTATCCAAGAGTTCATACTAAAATAACACCAAATAATTTCAGATTCATAATACTCAATCCAACAGAAAGAACTTCAAAGAATGCCCCAAGATTTCTACCGGAGAAACAAAGACAAGAACATGCATCAACCCCTATGTGTAGATTACCCCAATGTCACCTCAGGAATCCGCGAGTTGAGTGCCAAAATATATATCAAGTGAATCAATATGATACCCCATTGTCACCACGAGTATTCATATGTAAGACATACATAAAGTGCTCTCAAATCCATAAAAGTATCCAATCTGATAACGACAAAATCTCAAAGGGAAAAACTCAATTCATCACAACAAGATAGAGAGGGCAAAACACCATATGATTCGACTATATTAACAAATCCCGTGATACATCAAGATCGTGACATTTCAAGAACATGAGAGAGAGAGAGAGAGATTAAACGCATAGCTACTGGTACAAACCCTCAGCCCCGAGGGTGGACTACTCCCTCCTCATCGTGGTGGCCGTCGGGATGATGAAGATGGCCACCAGAGATGATTCCCCCCTCCGGCAGGGTGCCGGAATGGGGTCTAGATTGGTTTTCGATGGCTACAGAGGCTTGCGACGGCGGAACTTCTCATCTAGGGTTATTTCTGTTGGTTTCTCTATTTATAGGATTTTTTGGCATCGGTTTCATGCGAAGATGGGCCTCGAGGTGAGCACAACCCAGCGGGGCAAGCTAGGCCCACCAGGTGCGCCCTGGTGGGTTATGCCCTCCTCGTGGCTCTTATGGCCCTCCCACGAAGCTTCGGGGGTCTCTTTTGTTCCAAAAAAATCGTCAAAAAGTTTCAGCTCATTTGGAGAACTTTCATTTCTGCACAAAAAACAACACCACGGTAGTTCTGCTGAAAACAATGCCAGTACGGATTAGTTCCATGGAAATCATACCAAACCATACAAAATTGTTGTAAACATGGCATGAATACTTCATTAATTATAGACACGTTGGAGACGTATCAATACCTTGGTTCTTAACCGAGGAAAATACTTATCTCTACTTTGCTGCATCACCCTTTCCTCTTCAAGGGAAAAATCAATGCAAGCTCAAGAAGTAGCACCTTCGTACCTTTAAAGCCATCATATGCACTAATTTGACTTAAGTTTTTGCCAAGCTAGGTTGCCTGGCTCCTGTGCTTAGCCCCTACATCCCCGATTGTTCGGCTAGGGGGTAAAGGGAGCACCTCTGCGATTGCTACGACCGAGTCAGCCGTGTATGTACCTGAGACGGGTGAAGTCGAAAGCTAGTGTTCTTAAGAAAATAATGGGTCGGCCACAAGGGAAGTGAAAATAATTAGGTGTTCACCACCAAAATCCTGGGGTTCAGTTCCCAAAATAAAAAAACAAACTGCATACTACCGATATCGAATACAACGTCTATGGTCAAAATGACAAGCCCGAAGAAAGGAACCCTTGGAAGAACTATTTTTTTGGAAGATGTTTCTTACATTAAAAAGTAATATAGCATAACTCTCCGCACACACTTTTGTCTGTTTACACCAAATGGCTGGATTGCCTGGTTACCCGAAGTGATTTCCTGTTTCTTAGGTCACATAGTACGGAACACTCTTCGACCACTGGTCGGAGAGGCGGAAGCCGATAGCTGGTTAATACAACATTTTACAATGCGGATCGAGAAAGCTTGATGTACAATACATAGATACATAGAATCGATCACCCTATTCCTTGTCAATATTATCTATCAAGTTGTCCAAGGCACAGTCCTCTTGAGAGTACCGAGTAGCAGACATAACTTGGTCATACACCAGGCAAAGTGGGATTTCTTGCCCATCCGGACCCACCAGTCCAACATGAGCCATATGCTCTAGCTCAATTTTCGTAAACTGGGTCTTCACCTTCGCCCAAGCCTCGCGCGCTCCTTCTCGGCAAGCCAATATTTTCCATAACTCAAAGCGACGCCGAGCTCCTTTGAAAAAATTGGCTAATTCATCCATCCCCTCTGGAGGTGTCTCGGTCGGCCATAACACCTTGACCATGCTCTTCATAGCTTTCCGAGCTCTCTCGTGTACAATGGACAACTCCTTTAGAAGGTTCTCTCCAAATGAGTTGACCTCTTATTCGGGCCGCTCGGTTAGGAGACCTAGCATATGGCATCACATGTCCTTCTCAGTAAGAACGCTATGAACTTCTATGTGTGCATAGTTAAAATATTACTTAACGAACATGTCGCCTTTCAATCTCTAGTTCTCCTCCAGGACATGCGCCAATTGAGTTTTCGAACCCTCGATTTCTTTGGCCTGTTTTTGGTTTTCCGCCTACAGTTTGTTCTTTTCCTCATGGATTCGCATCAGTACTCGGCGGCCAGCTTCGTGTTGTGACTCGGCGTACCTTTGAGCCTCCCTAGCGGCGTCCAAATCCTTTTGAAGTTAACCTATGGATTCAACTGCTATAAGGAAAGCTTGTGTTAAACAAGTACCCCAAATAATTCATGTGTTCTAAAACTTCTCCCTCACCATGGGCTTCCCTGGTGAACTTCTTGACCGCCTCTAGTTCATCTTTTGCATCAGCTAACTGTGTTCGGCTCGGCTTGAGGTCCTCGGACAGTTTCTCATCCTGTTCCCTCGAAGCCTACAAAATATCAAAAAACACATATACTTATAGATCCTTAACTTGGTCGTCCTGCCCGAATCAAGGCTCGGGGGCTACTGGGTTAGGATTCATGTTCGGTTTTTAAACCAATCTCGTACCTGTATGTTGGTAGATAGGAGGTTGGCAATCCCCTCAACCCCTGGAGGAGAACTAGAGATTGGAAAAGGCGATGTGGTGCAAGGATTCCCTCCACCGTTGGTGATTCATCACACTTTCAACTTCGGAATTAGTAACTGAGACATCTTCTGGATCTTCCAAAGGCGGGTTTGCGGTGGCATCTTCCGCATTGACCCTGGCCCGCGTTAAGGACCCAAGTCTGGGGTTACGCCCTGACACCTCCTGGACGTCTTCAGATGGTGGTGGTGGTTTTCTTCTTCTACAAGTCTCAATAATATTAAAAGGGACTTGTGGTGGAAACGTTTGAAGTGGCTTCAGATATAGTACCTTTTGGCCGAGAGTGTCGCCGATGTAGCTCCCACAGCTTCCTTACGCATGGAAGCTCCATTGTTGGCTGGCGCCGACGCATTCGATGCCACTCCCGCTAGTGTTCGGCGCGTGGTGCACTAGCCCTTGGGAGCAGAAGTCAACACACTTGGGGTAGCGTGAGGTAAATGCCCTATTCGGGAAGTGGCTTCCTTGCTACTTTCAACGGAAGAGGGGAGGGCCCCAGGGTGATCGGCGATGAGGGCCACCTTGGTACCATCAAGGCTTTCCTAGAAAAAGACCCCATCCTCAAAATGAATGGATGTCTCTGGATCATCATGAAATCCTAGGTCGTAGTCACGGGAGTGGCTCTCCGGTTGAGGAGAAGGGCAGCTAATGGAATCAACCTGGCGTCTCCAATTCTATTCGAAAAAGTAGATCCGATAAGTATATAGATGAAACATCCGGACTGTAAAATAAGAAGTTGAACTTACCCATTATATGGGGTTATAGCTCATGCCGTCCCTGTTCGTCAAATAGGCAAACTCTTCTTCTTCTCCCTTAAAGAGATCGACTAGTATTGCAGCCATGGCCGCTTGGTTATCCGGACCCTATCTCTTGTAGCAGGTTGCGTGGCTTGTCCCGTTATAACACCACATGGGATGCATCCTCTGTTGAAGAGGCTATACGCACCGAGCTATAACGACGGCCATCACGTCAATCATGGTCAACTTGTTGTGGGTTAGCAGCTGGACCTTGGCAACAAGGTATAGTACGGCAGTGCTTTCTCCTTGGGAAGGGCTTTTTGGCCGCCAGTTGAACCACTTCTTTAGAGGAGTGTCTGACTATTCGGGCAGGCCCCTCCGAACTGGATCGGAAAGGAGAATGTCTTCAATATAAAACCATTCCATGGTCCACTCCTTAGAATCCTTTTTCGGGGTCCCAACGGGATACCCCGTCCCGGCTATACGCTATACCTCAGCTCTGCCTACTTCGAAAATAGATCCCCCACGGGTATGAGGGACAAGCCAAAAATATTTCCTCCATAAGTCGAAATGAGATTCACAACACAAGAACATCTCGCAAAGGGTGACGAAACCAAAGATGTGCAGTATGGACCCGGGGTGAGGTGGTGAAGCTGGATCTTGTAAAATTCCAGCAAGCCCCACAAGAAGGTATGAAAGGGGAAGTCTAAACCTCGCAAGAGGAAGGGCACGGAACATACCCTCTCTTCTTCGCTTGGGGCAGGAAAGTTCTCCGCGAAGGCCTCTCCGTTCACAGAAGTTAATCCGGCGCGGACAGATACAAGTTCTGCAGTAGGAAGATATCCTTGCGTTTGAAGATTGCTTAACTGGAGGCGTGAAACTGAGCAGCTAGCCCAGTCGCCCGGGAGCAGGTCATGAGGGCGAGAGGATGAACCTAGGGTGCTGGCCATCGACTCGAGATTTCTTTGGTTTGGTTTTGGCTCCTCATTTTGGGATGGATTAACCACTCGTCGTGCTCCTGTTCTATTAAATAGGGACACTTTCTGGTCCCGGAGGGGCGTTTCTGTAAAAGAGTGCTGGACTGTTCGCCCCCCGGCAGGTGCACAAAAATTGAGGGTTGTCTTTAACCCTTGATAAAAATTAATATAGAGGGTCCCATAATAATCCGATGGATTAGGAGGTAATCAGCGGCCGAACTATTAAAATAGCCTTACATGGAAGGGGTGAAGAACTCGCCTCGCAAGCCGAAGACTTTGGGGCACATAGGGTGACCGGCTATCATGAACCCCAACGTTGGAGGCTAGTTTGGGGCTACCGAGGGAGGCCTGAACTAGGGGGTCCTCAGGCCGCCGCCTCATCTCTCATGAGCCGGACAGGTGGGATGTGTTATGACTAATGGAAGGCTGGATTGCGAGGCAGCTGCGTATCCGGACAGGAGATCTTCATGAAGTTCTGGTGTGTTCTCCAAGTCAAGATAGAAGATTCAACATGTTTATATCATTGTTGTAACCGACCATGTGTAACCCTAGTACCTCTGGTGCCTATATAAAATAGAGGGTTTAGTCTGTAGAGGCTCGAACAACAACCATCATCCTACTATTCTAGGGTTCATCTGATCTCGTGGTAGATCGACTCTGTAAACATCTTATACCATCAATATAATCAAGCAGGACATATGGTTTTAACTCTTAGAGAGGGGCTGAACTTGGGTAAACAACGTGTCCTTCGTCCCGTGCTCCCCATTGATCCAAGATCCACAGCTCGGGACCCCCTACCCAAGATCTGCCGGTTTCAACACTGACAATTGTTTTCATAGAAGATGGGGAGATAAGCAAAGAGGACCTAGCAACTGAATTCTTAGATATACACAAAACTAACTGTCCATGGCAGATTAATGCTCTGGATGACTGGACCACGTTAGTGAAGTTCCTGTGTGAAATTCATGTAGAATCAGTTGCTAGTTACCCTTGCTTTGGCCTCCCCAAGAGCAATGTTACTATGAAGGTTGAGGCTTGGAAAGGGGAGATTGAAACCTCTGCCTCACAACAGTTGGTCTGGATGAAAATTAGGAAGATAAATCCAAGATGATGTGAATGTTCTATTCTAGACCAAATTACTTCTATTTTGATACCCTAGTGGATGTGGATTGGCAATTCAGATTCATAAGTTTCGATGAGGTGGTGAAAGTTAAGTTGTCCTGTAAAGATGCTAGCAAGATCCCCAAGGAAAGAATCTTTGGATTAAATGGAAAGTTCTAGAAAATGCTTCTTGAAGTGGAACCAAATCAGAAAACAAAGGGCTAAAGCTAGGAATGGTAACAATGATACAATCCACCAAGGAGGGTAGGAAACATAGTCCGAGACTGAGGCCTCATATAGGACTCAAGACAATAGGTCAAACAAAAGCACTAGGTCTGATCTGGGGAGAGGGGGTGGTTTTAACCCTACTTTGGAAAAACAGGCATTCATTGCCTTCCTACAGCAAATGCCAGAAGTATGCCTATCTGAAGGGGTGGAACATCTGTCAGTATTCAAAAGTCAGGTCCCTTCCTCCCTCCCTCCCTCCCTCCAGGCCTCGAAGAGATCAAAGATTGACAAGATAGTGGCCGAATCTATGTCTGATGACCAATACTACTCTATCCTCAGAGAAATGGAGTTGGCTGAAGATCAAAACTGCTCCATTGACCTGCGTCAAGAGATGAAGGAGGTTAGCGATATCTAGGAGCAAGCTGTTGTAGCATCAGAAGAGCCTCTAAGTGATACTTATGAGGCTGACTTTCCTATGCTATCCAATACAGTTGCTGACAAGCAACAGAAATAGAAGTGGGGCCAATTCAAGCTACCACGCATGACTCAAGGGTGGAGCCCTCTGGCAAAACTATGTTGGAGAAAGCACAAGAACTCAAGCAAGTGAAAGATTTGGGAAATTCAAAGCCTTGTAAGAACCAACCTACTTTTTCCCTTTTCAATAACCTGTCCATTATTGTCGTTGCTAAGAAAACAAAGGACTGGATATTGAAGAACATATATATTTAGTACTGCTCCTAGTCAGTTGAGATCTGCTGATCCAATTCACACCCCAGCTGATCAATGTAACGTAGAACTAGTTTGAGAATATGTGTTTTACTCTCGGTAGAACTGCCATCAATAATTTCATAGATGGTAATGTAGTTGAGCAACTTTCTCCCACTAGCATTGAGACATGGGTTGTGACCTGTGACTATAGATGAGGCAAGCACCCTATGGCTACAGTTACACTATGAATTGCTTGTTTTGGAATATGAGGGGCATCATAGCTCCGGGTAGAAAAACTTTACTTTTAGATTATGTTGGTAAGATCAAACCTTCCGTTGCAGGATTACAAGAGACTAAGAAAGAGAGTTTCTCTCACTCCTTTCTGAAATCCTTGGTTAGTGGAAGATATTTTGCCTACAATCTCCTTCTAGCCACTGGTTCAGCTGGAGGGAACCTGTTAGGTGTTGATCTAGATTTTTTTTGATGTTTTAGACTGGACCATTACTAAGTTTACTATCTCCTATCCTGTTAGGTTGAAAACTAAACAACTAGAGTTTAGGATAGCCACAATGTATGGGTCCCCATATGAGGAGGGTAAACAAGAGTTCCTTTCTAAACTCAATGGAAAATGAGATCCCAACCTTGGTAGGGGGGATTTCAATCTGGTTAGATTTAACCATGATAAAAAGTAATGGGCTTATTAACCATAGATGGAGTGATAATATGGAGCCTGCTAGAATTTAAGCTTTCCTCTAGAAAGTTTACTTGGGCTAATAACCAGTCAGATATCATCATGTCTACCATAGGTAGACCTTTTTGTGATACTGGCGTAGATAAGTTTTTCCCTTTGGCCTCATCCACAACTCTTCCTACACTGGGTAGTGATCACATGCCCATTGTCTGGAATTTAGGTTAGTGTAAACATCCCAAGTCTAGTAGTTATAAATTTGAGAGGATTTCCAACCTTAGTTGAGAAGAATTGGAATGCTCCTACTCATGGGAATACTTCTACTGCTAGATGGCAAGAGAAAATTAGAAGATTTAGGAAAGCCACTAAAGGGTGGAGTAGCAACATTGAGGTAAACTTAGAAAGCATAAGAAGAGCCTTATGGAATGATATGTCTCCAATGTATCTATAATTTTTTATTGTTCCATGCTATTATATTATCTGTTTTGGATGTTTAATGGGCTTTAATATGCTCTTTTATATTATTTTCGGGACTAACCTATGAACCGGAGGCCCAGTGCCATTTTCTGTTTTTTGCCTATTTTACTGTTTCGCAGAAAAGGAATATCAAACGGAATCCAAACGGAACGAAACCTTCGCGAGGATCTTTCTTGGGATAAACGCAAACCAGGAGACTTGGAGTGGAAGTCTGGAAGTCCGCGAGGCGGCCACAAGATAGGAGGGCGTGCCCCCCACCCTCATGGGCCCCACGGAGCTCCACCGACGTACTTCTTTTGCCTATATATACTATTATACCCTAAAAACATCAGGGAGGGCCACGAAACCACTTTTCCACTGCCGCAACCTTCCATACCCATGAGATCCCATCTGGGGCCTTTTCCGGCGATCTGCCGGAGGGGGATTCGTTCACGGAGGGCTTCTACATCAACACCATAGCCTCTCCGATGGTGTGTGAGTAGTTTACCACATACCTTCGGGTCCATAGTTATTAGCTAGATGGCTTCTCTCTCTTTGGTTGTCAATACAAAGTTCTCCTCGGTGTTCTTGGAGATCTATTCGATGTAATACCTTTTGCGGTGTGTTTGCGAAGATCCGATGAATTGTGGATTTATGATCAAGTTTATCTATGAATAATAATTGGTTCTTCTTTGAATTCTTATATGCATGATTTGATATCTTTGCAAGTCTCTTTGAATTATCGGTTTACTTTGGCCCACTAGATTGATCTTTCCTGCAATGGGAGAAGTGCTTAGCTTTGGGTTCAATCTTGCGGTGTCCTTCCCCAGTGATAGTAGGGGCAGCAAGGGACGTATTGTATTGTTGCCATCAAGGATAAAAAGATGGGGTTTATATCATATTTCTTGAGTTTATCCCTCTACAGCATGTCATCTTGCTTAAAGCCTTACTCTGTTCTTATGAACTTAATACTCTAGATGTATGCTGGATAGCGGTCTATGTGTGGAGTAATAGTAGTAGATGCAGAATCGTTTCGGTCTACTTGACAGACATGATGCCTATATTCATAATCATTGCCTAGATATTCTCATAACTATGCGCTCTTCTATCAATTGCTCGGCAGTAATTTGTTCACCCACCGTAATAAATGTTATCATGAGAGAAGCCACTAGTGAAACCTATGGCCCCCGGGTCTCTTTCTTATTATATTGCATCTCTTTTTATTTACATCGCATCTCGTTTACTATTCTGCAATCTTTACTTTCCAATCTATACAACAAAAATACAAAAAATATTTATCTTACTATCTTTATCAGATCTCACTTTCGCAAGTGACCATGAAGGGATTGACAACCCCTTTATCGCGTTCGTTGCGAGGTTCTTGATTGTTTGTGCAGGTACTAGGTGACTTGCATGTTATCTCCTACTGGATTGATACCTTGGCTCTCAAAAACTGAGGGAAATACTTACGCTACTCTGCTGCATCACCCTTTTCTCTTCAAGGGAAAACCAACACATGCTCAAGAGGAAGCAAGAAGGATTTCTGGCGACGTTGTCGGGGAGATCTACACTCAAGTCAAGACATACCAAGTACGCATCACAAACTCTTCTCCGTCACATTACATTATTTGCCATTTGCCTCTCATTTTTCTCTCCCCCACTTCACCTTTTCCCTTTTCTTTCACCCTTCTTCCATTCGATCTTGTGTTACCATGTACCTACTTTTTGCTTGCATCTTCTCTTGCTAAAAGTTTATGGATACATGTCCACTTGCTAATCTCTTGAAGAGATCCAATTATGATGAACCTGTTGCTAGTGAGTTGAGTGCACTAGATTATCTTTATGGGGTTTTGCTTGAAATTCATGAATCTGAAAAGTATGATGAATTACTTTATGAAGCGATTCACGATAGATCTTTGAATAAAAATCATGATTGCAATGATTTTATTATAAATTCTATTGATGTAAATTGTGCTAATAATATGCAAAACCCTAAGCTTGGGGATGCTAGTTTTGCCATGTCATCTACTTGTTGCAATGATCATGATTGGGGTGATTCTTCTTATGATCTTGAAAATGTATTTAAGCCCCATGATGAATATGAGATTGATAATAATGTTTGCAATAATATTGAAAGTGGGTTTTGAAGAGTGTCAACTTTAGATCCCACATATTTGGAGAATGTTCAATCTTATGAAGTTTTTGATAAAAGTGGGCTTGGAGAGGTCATGACTTTAGTTAATGTTAATCCCACTATTTTGGAAGAGTGTCAACTTTGCATACATGTGGATCTTGTTAATAATATGTTTTGTGATAGCTATATTGTTGAATTTGCTAATGATCCTACATGTAATTATTATGAGAGAGAAAAATATGGTTGTAGAAATCTTTGTGTCACTAAATTACCTCTTGTTATATTGAGATTGTTATTGTTTCTGTCTCCTTCCTTGCATATGCTAGTTTTTGCTTGTCTTGATAATTTGTTTGCTTATATAATGCCTATGCATAGGAAGTATGTTAGACTTAGATGTGATTTTCATATGCTTCATGATGCTCCCTTCGTGTTTCAATTGCTATCTTTCTTGTGAGCATCATTAAAATTATCAAAGCCTAGCTAGGGGCGTTAAACGATAGCGCTTGTTGGGAGGCAACCCAATTTTATTTTTGTTCTTTACTTTTTGTTCCTGTTTAGTAATAAATAATTTATCTAGACCCTTTTATGAATGTGTTTTTTATGTTTTAATTAGCATTTGTGCCAAGTAAAGCCTTTAGGATCTTCCTGGGTGATCGTTGTTTGCTCTTGCTGAAAAAACAGAAAGTATGTGCTCACGAAAATAATTTTCATTTTTTACTAGAGAGCGATAAAATACCAATTCCAAATGCTGTAGATCAATATACAAATTAACTACGTCGTCCTAATTTCTCAGAATTTTTGGAGTTACATAAGCATTCAAAACCTCCAGATTGCTACAGACTGTTTTGTTTTGACAGATTTTGTTTTTCGTGTGTTGTTTGCTTATTTTGATGAATCTATGCTAGTATAAGTGGGTATGAACCGCAGAGATGTTGGAATGCAGTAGTCTTAACACCAATATAAATAAAGTTCATTACAGTACATTAAAGTGGTGGTTTGCTTTCTTATACTAACAGAGCTCATGAGATTTCCTGTTGAGTTTTGTGTTGTGAAGTTTTCAAGTTTTTGGGTAAAGATTTGATGGATTTTGGAACAAGGAGTGGCAAAGCCTAAGCTTGGGGATGCCCAAGACACCCCAAGGTAAAATTCAATGACAACCAAAAGCCTAAGCTTGGGGATACCCCGAAAGGCATCCCCTCTTTCGTCTTCGCCTATCGGTAACTTTACTTGAGCCTATATTTTTATTCACCACATGATATGTGTTTTGCTTGGAGCGTCTTGTATGATTTGAGTCTTTGCTTTTTAGTTTACCACAATCATCCTTGCTGTACACACCTTTTGGGAGAGACACACATTAATCGTAATTTATTAGAATACTCTATGGGCTTCACTTATATCTTTTGAGCCAGATGATTTTGCTCTAGTGCTTCACTTATATATTTTTAGAGCACGGTGGTGGTTTTATTTTATAGAAATTATTGATCTATCATGCTTCACTTATATTATTTTGAGAGTCTTTTAGAACAACATGGTAATTTGCTTTGGTTATAAAATTAGTCCTAATATGATGGGCATCCAAGATGGGTATAATAAAAACTTTCGTATAGAGTGCATTAAAAACTATGAGAAGTTTGATACTTGATAATTGTTTTGAGATATAAAGATGGTGATATTAGAGTCATGCTAGTTGAGTAATTATGAAATTGAGAAATACTTGTGTTGAGGTTTGCAAGTCCCATAGCATGCACGTATGGTGACCGTTGTGTGACAAATTTGAAGCATGAGGTGTTCTTTGATTGCCTTCCTTATGAGTGGCGGTCGGGGACGAGTGATGGTCTTTTCCTACCAATCTATCCCCCTAGGAGCATGCGCGTAGTGCTTGGTTTTGATGACTTGTAGATTTTTGCAATAAGTATGTGAGTTCTTTATGACTAATGTTGATTCCATGGATTATACGCACTCTCACCCTTCCACCATTGCTAGCCTCTCTTGTGCCGCACAACTTTCACCGGTACCATAAACCCATCATTTACCTTCTTCAAAACAGCCACCATACCTACCTATTATGGCATTTCCATAGCCATTCCGAGATATATATTACCATGCAACTTTCCACCGTTTCATTTATTATGACACGCTTCATCATAGTCATATCGCTTTGCATGATCATGTAGTTGACATCATATTTGTGGCATGGCCACCATTCAGAAATTTTTATACATGTCACTCTTGATTCATTGCACATCCCGGTACACTGCTAGAGGCATTCACATAGAGTCATATTTTGTTCTAAGCATCGAGTTGTAATTCTTGAGTTGTAAGTAAATAAAAGTGTGATGATCTTCATTATTAGAGCATTGTCCCATGTGAGGAAAGGATGATGGAGACTATGATTCCCCCACAAGTCAGGATGAGACTCCGGATGAAAAAAAGAGGCCATAAAAAGGCCCAAACAAAAAAATGAGAGAAAAAGAGAGAAGGGGCAATGTCACTATCCCTTTTCCACACTTGTGCTTCAAATTAGCACCATGATCTTCATGATGGAGAGTCTCTTATGTTGTCACTTTCATATGCTAGTGGGAATTTTTCATTATAGAACTTGGCTTGTATATTCCAATGATGGGCTTCCTCAAATTTCCCTAGGTCTTCGTGAGCAAGCAAGTAGGATGCACACCCACTTAGTTACTTTTGTTGAGCTTTCACACACTTATAGCTCTAGTGCATCCATTGCATGGCAATCCATACTCACTCACATTGATATATATCGATGGGCATCTCCATAGCCCATTGATACACCTAGTTGATGTGAGACTATCTTCCTCCTTTTTGTCTTCTCCACAACCACCGTTCTATTCCACCTATAGTGCTATTTCCATGGCTCGCGCTCATCTATCGCGTGAAAGTTGAAAAAGTTTGAGAATGCTAAAGTATGAAACAATTGCTTGGCTTGTTATTGGGGTTGTGCATGATGGGAGCATTTTGTGTGATGAAAATGAAGCATGGCCAAACTATATGATTTTGTAGGGATGAGCTTTCTTTGGCTATGTTATTTTGAGAAGACATAATTGCTTGGTTAGTATGCTTGAAGTATTATTATTTTATGCCAATATTAAACTTTTGTCTTGAATCTTTCGGATGTGAACATTCATGTCACAATAAAGAAAATTGCATTGAAATTATGTCAGGTAGCATTCCACATGAATTTTTTTGTTTTTATCATTTACCTACTCGAGGACGAGTAGGAATTAAACTTGGGGATGCTTGATATGTCTCCAACGTATCTATAATTTTTGATTGTTCCATGCTATTATATTATTTGTTTTGGATGTTTAATGGGCTTTAATATGCTCTTTTATATTATTTTTGTGACTAACCTATTAACCGGAGGGCCAGTGCCAGTTTCTGTTTTTTTTGCCTATTTTAGTGTTTCGCAGAAAAGGAATATTAAATGGAACGAAACCTTCGCGATGATCTTTCTTGGAACAAACGCAAACCAAGAGACTTGGAGTGGAAGTCTGGAAGTCCGTGAGGCGGCCACGAGATAGGAGGGCGCGCCTAGGGGGGTAGGCCCGCCCCCACCCTCGATGGCCCCAAGGAGGTCCACCGACGTACTTCTTTTGCCTATATATACTCTTAGACCCTAAAAACATCAGGGAGGGCCACGAAACCACTTTTCCACTTCCACAACCTTCCGTACCCGGAAGATCCCATCTGGGGTCTTTTCCGGCAATCTGCCGGAGGGGGATTCGATCACGGAGGGCTTCTACATCAACACCATAGCCTCTCCGATGATGTGTGAGTACTTTACCATAGACCTTCGGGTCCATAGTTATTAGCTAGATGGCTTCTTCTCTCTCTTTGGTTCTCAATACAAAGTTCTCCTCGATGTTCTTGGAGATCTATTCGATGTAATACTTTTTTTGGTGTGTTGGCCGAGATCCGATGAATTGTGGATTTATGATCAAGTTTATCAATGAATAATATTTGGTTCTTCTCTGAATTCTTATATGCATGATTTGATATCTTTGCAAGTCTCTTCAAATTATCGGTTTAGTTTGGCCTACTAGATTGATCTTTCTTGCAATGGGAGAAGTGCTTAGCTTTGGGTTCAATTTTGCAATTTTGCGGTGTCCTTTCCTAGTGACAATAGGGGCGACAAGGCACGTATTTTATTGTTGTCATCGAGGATAAAAAGATGGGGTTTATATCATATTGCTTGAGTTTATCCCTCTACATCATGTCATATTGCTTAAAGTGTTACTCTGTTCTTATGAACCTAATACTCTAGATGCATGCTGGATAGTGGTCGATGTGTGGAGTAATAGTAGTAGATGCAGAATCATTTCGGTCTACTTAAAACGGACGTGATGTATATATTCATAATCATTGCATAGATATTCTCATAACTATGCGCTCTTCTATCAATTGCTCGGCAGTAATTTGTTCACCCACCGTAATACATGCTATCATGAGAGAAGCCACTAGTGAAACCTATGGCCCCCGGGTCTCTTTCTTATTATATTGCATCTCTTTTTATTTACATCGCATCTCGTTTACTATTTTGCAATCTTTACTTTCCAATCTATACAACAAAAATACCAAAAAATTTATCTTACTATCTTTATCAGATCTCACTTTCTCAAGTGATCGTGAAGGGATTGACAACCTCTTTATCTGGTTGGTTGTGAGGTTCTTGATTGTTTGTGCAGGTACTAGGTGACTTGTGTGTTATCTCCTACTGGATTGATACCTTGGTTCTCAAAAACTGAGGGAAATACTTACGCTACTTTGCTGCATCACCCTTTCCTCTTCAAGGGAAGACCAACGCATGCTCAAGAGGTAGCATGGAAGAATATGACAAATTAGACAATAAGCTAGAGACCACTAACCTCAATGACAAAGAGCATGATATAAGGAGAGAGATCCCTTTAGAATTACAGGATCATTGGCTGACAAGAGGAAGTTAAAACTAAGCAAAGATCAGGCGAGAGAGAGAGAGATAAATAGAGAAATACTACCTATTTTCAATCTGTAGCTAGCCAAAGGAGGAGGAAAACTTCTATCCACTCCCTAGAAGGCCATGATGGTGTGGTTACAGAAACATCAGATATCCTGAAAGTAGTTGGTTTTTTCATAAGACCCTTTTTAGGAAAGATTCTGAGAGGGCTTGTTCCCTCGAAAATGTTTTTTCTCTGCCGAGGAAAAACTCTCTTCCAATCAGAATGAGACACTGCAAGCCCCCTTCTCTAAAGAGGAAATTAAAAAAGCAGTGATTGGCTCGTATGCTGATGGGCCCCCTAGCCGTGATGGTATTCCTTTTTTCTTCTACCAATATTTTTGGGATTTAATCAAGCATGATCTTGCTGAGATGTTTGATGACTTCCACAAGGGCAAGTTAGATATATATGCTAAATTTCGATATGCTCTCTTTGACCCCTAAAGAAGCTGATGCTACTACCATGAAGAAATTTTGACCAATTAGTCTCCTAACTTGTAGTTTTAAGATTTTCACCAAGGTTTTAACGAATATAATTAATGCCCTCTTACAAAGACTCATTGCCTGCAACCAATGTACCTTTCTAAAAGGCAGATACACATTAGAAAGTGTAGTCACTACTCATGAGGTGCTGCACTCAGTCCTTGTTAGGCAAGAGTAAGGCCTAGTGCTTAAATTAGACTATGATAAAGCTTTTGATTTTGTTGACCTAGATTTCCTGATTGAGCTCCTTTGTCTTAGAGGTTTTGGGAATAAATGGCTATCCTGGATCCTAGCAGTCACTCAAGGAGGGTCGGTAGGAGTCAAGGTAAATGGATGTGAGAGTCATTTCTTCCTCACTAGTAAAGGTCTGAGGCAGGGGGTCCCTTGCACCCCTTCTCTTTAACCTAGTTGTGGATGTACTATCTAGGATGCTTGTGAAAGCAACTACTGGGAACTCGATTAGTGGCCTTTGCCCTGCTGTTTTCCTTGGAGAAATCATGTGGCTCCGGTATGCTGATGACACAATCCTATTCCTTGAGAATAGGAAAAGCTACCAACCTCATGATAGTGCTGGCATGTTTTGAGCAAGTTTTTGGGATGAAAATCAACTACACCAAGAGTGAGTTGATCTCCATTAATATGTCTATGGAGGAAACAAATCCTTCTTTAGAAGCTTTAGGATGTAAGAAAGGCAACTTCCCAATCAAATATCTAGGGATCCCTCTCCATTATGATAAACTGAGGAGAGAGGATATGCAACCTTTGATTAACAAAAACCTTAAAAGGATTGCTGGCTGGAGAGGTAAACTACTCTCCTACAAAGGTAGATTGTCCTTAACCACACTTTCCTGGCCAAAATCCATGTCTACTTACTTTCCTTCTTCAAGTTTCCCAAATGGGCCGTAGAGCTTATTAATACTTGGATGGCTAACTTGATTTATAGTTAAAGAAGAAAAAGAAGAAAACAGGGGTTCTGTTGAATTTCAAGTATTCAGTTTCACCAATAATATACAGAGACTTGCTTCACATTTGGAGATTAAATATAACACCGACAGACCAAATATTTTCAACCACTCTGCTACTCATACCTCTTATAGAATCTGGAAAAGATTCATGGGAGTATAAAAAAGCGGTGAAATTTAGTTTTAGGTGGAATGTGGACAATGGAGCTAAAGTAAGATTTTGGGAGGACACATGGTTTGGGACTTCCCCTTCTATCTAGTTCTGGCCCCTCTGCACAGTTTGTAATCAGTCATCCAAAACCATTAGAGATGTCTGGGATGGTACTCATATCAAGATCAACTTTAGGCACAATTTTACCGAGAATATGATGGATCAAAGGTACCATCTAGTGGATATTGTCCATGATATTGCTCTTACTGATGAACTAGATGCTTTGATCTGGCAGTATGAAAGCAAAGGGCAATAGTCTAGTAGTTCCCTTTACATTGTAATCAACTTCAGGGGTGTGAAGCCTGTCTACATTCTGGTTGTTTGGAAATTACAGGTTCCACCTAAGATCCATGTGTTTGTTTGGTTGATTTATCATAATAAAATTGAAGGAAATATGCCCTAGAGGCAATAATAAAGTTGTTATTTATATTTCCTTATATCATGATAAATGTTTATTATTCATGCTAGAATTGTATTAATCAAAAACTTGATACATGTGTGAATACATAAACAAAACCAAGTGTCCCTAGTATGCCTCTACTTGACTAGCTCGTTAATCAAAGATGGTTAAGTTTACTGACCATAGACATGTGTTGTCATTTGATGAAAGGGATCACATCATTAGAGAATGATGTGATGGAAAAGACCCATCCATTAGCTTAGCATAATGATCGTTAAGTTTTATTGCTATTGCTTTCATCATGACTTATACCTATTCCTTTGACTATGATATTATGCAACTCCCGAATACCGAAGGAACACCTTATGTGCTATCAAACGTCACAACGTAACTGGCTGATTATAAAGATGCTCTATAGGTGTCTCCGAAGGTGTTTGTTGGGTTTGCATAGATCGAGATTAGGATTTGTTACTCCGAGTATCGGAGAGGTATCTCTAGGCCCTCTCGGTAATGTACATCACGATAAGCCATGCAAGAAATGTGACTAATGAGTTAGTTCCGGGATGATGCATTACGAAACGAGTAAAGAGACTTGCTGGTAATGAGATTGAACTAGCTATGAGGATACCAATGATCTAATCTCGGGCAACTAACATACCGATGACTAAAGGAATAACGTATGTTGTTATTGCGGTTTGACCGATAAAGATCTTCGTAGAATATGTAGGAACCAATATGAGCACCCATGTTCCACTATTGGTTATTGAGTGGAGATGTGTCTCGGTCATGTCTACATAGTTCTCAAACCCATAGGGTCCCCACGCTTAACGTTCGATGATGATTTATATTATGAGTTATGTGTTTTGGTGACCGAAGATTGTTCGGAGTCCCGGATGAGATCATGGACATGACGAGGAGTCTCAAAATGGTCAAGTGGTAAATATTGATATATTGGATGATAGTATTCGGACACTGGAACGGTTTCGGATCATTTTGGGTATTTTTCATAGTACAGGGAGGTTACCGGAACCCCCCGGGGAAAGTAATGGGCCACTATGGGCCATAGGGGAGAGAGGAGGCAGCCCACAAGGGGTGGCCGCACCCCCCATGGGAGTCCGAATTGGACTGGGGGAGGTGGAGGCGCCCCCATTTCCTTCTCCTCCTCCCTCTCCTTCCCCCCTTTCCCCCTCCATGAGAAGGTAAGAGGGGGCCCAAATCCTACTAGGACTGGGAGTCCTAGTAGGACTCCTCCCCACTGGGAGCGCCCCTAGTGCCGGCCTCCTCCCTCTCCCTCCTTTATATACGTGGGCAGGGCACCCCTTGGAGACACACCAATTGTTCCAAGCCATGTGCAGTGTCTCCCTCGACGGTTTACTCCTCTGGTCATATTCACGTAGTGCTTAGGCGAAGCCCTGCGTGGATCACATCACCATCACCGTCACCATGCCGTCGTGCTGACAAAACTCTCCCTCGACACTTTGCTGGATCAAGAGTTCTAGGGACGTCATCGAGCTGAACGTGTGCTGAACTCGGAGGTGTCGTACGTTCGGTACTTGATCGGTTGGAACGTGAAGAAGTTCGACTACATCAACCGCATTAACATAACGCTTCCGCTTTCGGTCTACGAGGATACGTGGACACACTCTCCCCCTCTCGTTGCTATGCATCTCCTAGATAGATCTTGCGTGATCGTAGGATTTTTTTTGAAATTGCATGCTATGTTTCCCGACAGTGGTATCCGAACCAGGTCTATGCGTAGATGATATGCATGAGTAGAACACAAAGATTTGTGGGCGATCATATTCATACTACTTACCACCAACGTCTTATTTTGATTTGGCGGTATTGTTGGATGAAGCGGCCCAGACCAACCTTACATGACCACGTTCATGAGACCGGTTCCACCAACAAACATGCAACTTATTTTGCATAAAGGTGGCTGACGGGTGTTTGTTTCTCCAACTTTAGTTGAATCAAATTTGACTAGGGCCGGTCCTTGTTGAAGGTTAAAACAACACACTTGACGAAAAATCATTGTGGTTTTGATGCGTAGGTAAGAACTGTTCTTACTAGAAGCCCATAGCAGCCACATAAAACTTGCAACAACAAAGTAGAGGATGTCTAACTTGTTTTTGCAGGGCATGCTGTGATGTGATATGGTCAAGACATGATGTGATATATGTTATTGTATGAGATGATCATGTTTTTTAAAAGTTATCGGTAGCTGGCAGGAGCCTTATGGTTGTCGCTTTATTGTATGAAATGCAATCGCCATGTAATTGCTTTATTTTATCACTGTGCGTTAGCGATAGTTGTAAAAGCAATAGTTGGCGAGACGACAATGACGCTATGATGGAGATCAAGGTGTCAAGCCGGTGACGATGGAGGTCATGACGTTGCTTTGGAGATGGAGATCCAAGGCACAAGATGATGATGGCCATATCATGTCACATATTTTGATTGCATGTGATGTTTATCTTTTATGCATCTTATTTTGCTTAGTACGACTGTAGCATTATAAGATGACCCCTCACTAAATTTCAAGGTATAAGTGTTCTCCCTGAGTATGCACCGTTGCGACAGTTCGTCGTGCCGAGACACCATGTGATGATCGGGTGTGATAAGCTCTACGTTCACATACAACGGGTGCAAGATAATTTTGCACGTGCGGAATACTCGGGTTAAACTTGACGAGCCTAGCATGTACAGACATGGCCTCGGAACACTGAGACCGAAAGGTCGAACGTGAATCATGTAGTAGATATGATCAACATAGAGATGTTCACCATTGAAAACTACTCCATCTCACGTGATGATCGGACATGGTTTAGTTGATATGGATCACATGATCATTTAGACGACTCGAGGGATGTCTATCTAAGTGGGAGTTCTTAAGTAATATGATTAATTGAACTTAAATTTATCATGAACTTAGTCCTGATAGTTTTTGCATATCTATGTTGTAGATCAATGGCCCGTGCTACCATTCCCTTGAATTTTAATGTGTTCCTAGAGAAAGCTAAGTTGAAAGAAGATGGTATAAACTACACAAACTGGGTCCGTAACTCAAGGATTATCCTCATTGCTGCATAGAAGAATTACGTCCTTGAAGCACCACTAGGTGCAAGGCCTGCTGCAGGAACAACTCCGGACGTTATGAACATCTGGCAAGCTAAATTTGCTGACTACTCGATAGTTCAGTGCGACATGCTCTACAGCTTAGAATCGGGACTTCAAAGACGTTTTGAATGTCATGGAGCATATGAGATGTTCCAAGAGTTGAAGTTCATATTTCAAGCAAATGCTCGATTTGCGAGATATGAAGTCTTCAACAAGTTCTATAGCTGCAAGATGGAGGAGAATAGTTCTGTCAGTGGAAACATACTCAGAACGTTTGGGTACCATAACCACTTGACTCAGCTGGGAGTTAATCTTCCGGATGATAGTGTCATTGACAAAGTTCTTCAATCACTACCACCAAGCTATAAAGGCTTCGTGATGAACTATAATATGCAAGGGTTGCAAAAGACTATTCCCAAGCTCTTCGCAATGCTCAAGGTTGCGGAGGTAGAAATCAAGAAGGAGCATCAAGTGTTGATGGCTAACAAAACCACTAGTTTCAAGAAAAAAGGGCAAAGGGGAGAAGGGGAACTTCAAGAAGAATAGCAAGCAAGTTGTTGCTCCCCGGAAGAAGCCCAAGTCTGGACCTAAGCCTGAAACTGAGTGCTTCTACTGCAAAGGGACTGGTCACTGGAAGCAGAAGTGCCCCAAGTATTTGGCGGATAAGAAGGATGGCAAATTGAAAGGTATATTTGATATACATGTTATTGATGTGTACCTTACTAATGCTTGTAGTAGCCTGGGTATTTGATACCGGTTCAGTTGCTCATATTTGCAACTCGAAACAGGGGCTACAGATTAAATGAATATTGGCTAAGGATGAGGTGACGATGCGCGTCGGAAATGGTCCCAAGGTCGATGTGATCACCGTCGGCACGCTACCTCCACATCTACCTTCGGGATTAGTTTTAGACCTGAATAATTGTTATTTGGTGCCAGCGTTGAGCATGAACATTATATCAGGATCTTGTTTGATGCAAGACGGTTATTCATTTAAATCGAAGAATAATGGTTGTTCTATTTATATGAGTAATATCTTTTATGGTCATGCACCCTTGATGAGTGGTCTATCTTTGTTGAATCTCGATTGTAGTGATACACATAATCATAATATTGATGCCAAAAGATGCAAAGTTAATAATGATAGTGCAACATATTTGTGGAACTGCCGTTTAGGTCATATTGGTGTAAAGCGCATGAAGAAACTCCATGCTGATGGGCTTTTAGAATCACTTGATGCTTGCGAACCATGCCTCATGGGCAAGATGACTAAGACTCCGTTCTCCAGAACAATGGAGCGAGCCACTGACTTATTGGAAATAATACATACTGATATATGCGGTCCCATGAGTGTTGAGGCTCGCGACGGGTGTCGTTATTTTCTGACCTTCACAGATGATTTGAGCAGATATGGGTATATCTACTTAATGAAACATAAGTCTAAAACATTTGAAAAGTTCAAAGAATTTAAGAGTGAAGTGGAAAATCATCATAACAAGAAAATAAAGTTTCTACAATCTGATCGCGGAGGTGAATAGTTGAGTTACGAGTTTGGTCTTCATTTGAAACAATGTGGAATAGTTTCGCAACTTACGCTATCTGGAACACCACAACGTAATGGTGTGTCCGAATGTCGTAATCGTACTTTATTAGATATGGTGCGATCTATGATGTCTCTTACCGATTTACCACTATCATTTTGGGGTTATGCTTTAGAGACGGCTGCATTCATGTTAAATAGGGCACCATCTAAATCCGTTGAGACGACACCATATGAACTGTGGTTTAGCAAGAAACCTAAGCTGTCGTTTCTTAAAGTTTGGGGTTGCGATGCTTATGTGAAAAAACTTCAGCCTGATAAGCTCGAACCCAAATCGGAGAAATGCGTCTTCATAGGATACTCAAAAGAAACTATTGGGTACACCTTCTATCATAGATCCGAAGGCAATATATTCGTTGCTAAGAATGGATCCTTTCTAGAGAAGGAGTTTCTCTCGAAAGAAATGAGTGGGAGGAAAGTAGAACTTGATGAGGTAATTGTACCTTCTCTCGATATGGAAAGTAGTTCATCACAGAAATCAGTTCCAATTAGTGAGGAAGTTAATGATGATGATCATGAAACTTCATATCAAGTTACTACCGAACCTCGTAGGTCAACCAGAGTCCGTTCCACACTAGAGTGGTACAGTAATCCTGTTTTGGAAGTCATGTTACTAGACCATGACAAACCTATGAACTATGAGGAAGCAATGATGAGCCCAGATTCCTCAAAATGGCTTGAGGCCATGAAATCTGAGATGGGGTCCATGTATGAGAACAAAGTGTGGACTTTGTTTGACTTGCCTGATGATTGGCAAGCCATAGAGAATAAATGAATCTTCAAGAAGAAGATTGACGCTGATGGTAATGTTACTATCTTCAAAGCTCGACTTGTTGCGAAAAGTTTTCGACAAGTTCAAGGAGTTGACTACGATGAGACCTTCTCACCCGCAGCGATGCTTAAGTCTGTCCGAATCATGTTAGCAATTGCCACATTTTATGATTATAAAATTTGGCAAATGGACGTCAAAACTGCATTCCTTAATGGATTTCTTAAAGAAGATTTGTATATGATGCAACCAGAAGGTTTTGTTGATCCTAAAGGTGCTAACAAAGTGTGCAAGCTCCAGTGATCCATTAATGGACTGGTGCAAGCCTCTCGGAGTTGGAATATACGCTTTGATAGTGTGATCAAAGCATATGGTTTTATACAGACTTTTGGAGAAGCCTGTATTTACAAGAAAGTGAGTGGGAGCTCTGTAGCATTTCTAATATTATATGTGGATGACATATTGTTGATTGGAAATAATACAAAATTTCTGGATAGCATAAAAGGATACTTGAATAAGAATTTTTCAATGAAAGACCTCGGTGAAGCTGCTTATATATTGGGCATCAAGATCTATGGAGATAGATCAAGACGCTTAACTGGACTTTCACAAAGCACATACCTTGATAAAGTTTTGAAGAAGTTCAAAATGGATCAGTCAAAGCAAGGGTTCTTACCTGTGTTACAAGGTGTGAAGTTGAGTCAAACTCAATGCCCAACCACTGCAGAAGATAGAGAGAAAATGAAAGTCATTCCCTATGCCTCAGCCATAGGTACTATCATGTATGCAATGCTGTGTACTAGACCTGATGCGTGCCTTACTATAAGTTTAGTAGGGAGGTACCAAAGTAATCCAGGAGTGGATCACTGGAGAACGGTCAAGAACATCCTGAAATATCTGAAAAGGGCTAAGGATATGTTTCTCATTTATGGAGGTGACAAAGAGCTTGTCGTAAATAGTTACGTCGATGCTAGTTTTGACACAAATCCGGATGACTCTAATTCGCAAACTGGATATGTATTTATATTGAATGGTGGAGCTGTCGGTTGGTGCAGTTCCAAGAAGAGCGTCGTGGCGGGATCTACGTGTGAAGCGGAGTACATAGCTACTTTGGAAGTAGCAAATGAAGGAGTTCATATCTGATCTATGTGTAATACCTAGTGCATCGGGTCAAATGAAAATCTTTTTTGATAATACTGGAGCAATTGCCTTAGCGAAGGAATCCAGATTTCACAAGAGAACCAAACACATCAAGAGACGCTTTAACTCTATCCGTGATCAAGTCAAGGAGGGAGACATAGAGATTTGCAAAATACATACAGATCTGAATGTTGCAGACCCTTTGACTAAGTCTCTTCCACGAGCAAAACATGATCAGCACGAAGACTCCATGGGTGTTAGAATCATTACAATGTAATCTAGATTATTGACTGTAGTGCAAGTGGGAGACTGAAGGAAATATGCCCTAGAGGCAATAATAAAGTTGTTATTTATATTTCCTTATATCATGATAAAAGTTTATTAATCATGCTAGAATTGTATTAATCAGAAACTTGATACATGTGTGAATACATAGACAAAACAAAGTGTCCCTGGTATGCCTCTACTTGACTAGCTCGTTAATCAAAGATGGTTAAGTTTCCTGACCATAGACACGTGTTGTCATTTGATGAACGGGATCACATCATTAGAGAATGATGTGATGGACAAGACCCATCCGTTAGCTTAGCATAATGATCATTAAGTTTTATTGCTATTGCTTTCACCATGACTTATACTATTCCTTTGACTATGCGATTATGCAACTCCCAAATACCGGACACCTTGTGTGCTATCAAACGTCACAACGTAACTGGGTGATTATAAAGATGCTCTACAGGTGTCTCCGAAGGTGTTTGTTGGGTTGGTATAGATCGAGATTAGGACTTGTCACTCCGAGTATCGAAGAGGTATCTCTGGGCCCTCTCGGCAATGTACATCACGATAAGCCTTGCAAGCAATGCGACTAATGAGTTAGTTGCGGGATGATGCATTACGGAACGAGTAAAGAGACTTGCCCGTAACGAGATTGAACTAGGTACGAGGATACCGACGATTGAATATGGGGCAAGTAACATACCGATGACAAAGGGAATAACGTATGTTGTTATTCCGGTTTGACCGATAAAGATCTTCGTAGAATATGTAGGAACCCATATGAGCATCCAGGTTCTGCTGTTTGTTATTGACCAGAGATATGTCTCGGTCATTTCTACATAGTTCTTGAACTCGTAGGGTCCGCATGCTTAACGTTCGATGACGATTTGTATTATGAGTTATGTGTTTTGGTGACCGAAGATTGTTTGGAGTCCCGGATGAGATCACGGACATGACGAGGAGTCTCGAAATGGTCGAGAGGTAAAGATTGATATATTGGACGATAGTATTCGGACACCGGAACGGTTCCAGATCGTTTTGGGTATTTTTCGGAGTACCGGGAGGTTACCGAACCCCCCGGGGAAACTAATGTGCCACTATGGGCCATAGGGGAGAGAGGAGGCAGCCCACAAGGGGTGGCCGCACCCCCCCATGGGAGTCCTAATTGGACTAGGGGAGGGGCCGGCGCCCCCTTTCTTTCTCCTCCTCCCTCTCCTTCCCCCTCCATGAGAAGGAATAAGAGGGGCGGGGGCGAATCCTACTAGGACTGGGAGTCCTAGTAGGACTCCCTCCCACTTGGCGCGCCCCCTAGGGCCAGCCTCCTCCCTCTCCTTCCTTTATATACGTGGGCAGGGCACCCCTTGGAGACACACCAACTGTTCCAAGCCGTGTGCGGCGTCTCCCTCCACGGTTTGCTCCTCCGGTCATATTCACGTATTGCTTAGGCGAAGCCTTGCGCGGATCACATCATCATCACTGTCACCATGCCGTCGTGCTGACAAAACTCTTCCTCGACACTTTGCTGGATCAAGAGTTCGAGGGACGTCATCGAACTGAACGTGTGCTAACTCGGAGGTGCCGTATGTTCGGTACTTGATCGGTTGGATCATGAATACGTTCGACTACATCAACTGCGTTAACCTAACGCTCCCGCTTTCGGTCTACGAGGGTACGTGGACACACTCTCCCCCTCTTGTTGCCATGCATCTCCTAGATAGATGTTGCGTGATCGTAGGAATTTTTGAAATTGCATGCTACGTTCCCCGACAAAAATAATGACTAGAGACAACCTTAGGAAAAGGCATATCATCAAACCTCTAGATTGTGTGTTCTTCTTTGAAACTGAATCTGTCCAACACTTGTTTTTTGATTGTGTAGTAGCTAGATATGTGGGCGCAATTTTTTGGGAGCATTTCAACATAAATTTGGGGTTTGATTGCATGCCCATTGCCAGGTTTTGGCTATCTAACAAGCAGAAATCTTCCCTTAATGTAGCATGTGCAGCTGCACTGTGGTGTTTGTGGAAAATTGAATTCCATGATATTTAACAATACCACATGGACTTCTGTAAAACAAGTTATTGGGAAGATTCACAAGCTAGTCAAGATTTGGGCGATCTTGTCCACAGATCAAGGGAATAAAAGTTTGGAGGACTTCTCAACCTTCCCGGGGGTGAAAATGAAGACTTCGTTGGCCATCAAAAGTGGTTGAGTTTGTACAAATTGAAGATCACGAATGCAGAACAAGTGGGCCATGAATCCCCCTACTCCTTGCAAGATGGTTGCAGGAAGTGTGCTGATCAGCCCAACCTCGGTGTTGGACCCTAGGTGGTCTCCGCAGCCTGTAACAGCTCCGCCGGTGAAGTCCAGGAGGGCTTTCTGTGAGGTCGACATGTTTGCCGACTGAAGCTATCCAACCCCCTCAACCCCGGTGCTGTTAAGGGATGGAAAAAGATCTGTAATGAACTGTATTCCCCTTAGTTTCTCTTCCTCTTAGTTGCTACTTGATTGCTCCGTGAGCATCCAACTGGAAAAAATGTAGTTTATTTTTGCACATTTACCCTCATTTTAGGGGAAACTTGTTTGTTCTGAATCTTGGTTTAATTTATCAATATGGAGCCGGGGACATGATCCTTTCCTTCTAAAATATTTCCATTTACGGCGGGGCGCTCGAGCAACTTCAAAGTTATTGTTGGATTCCAAGTTTCCAACCAACGGGCCGCCCTAAATTCATTCATGTCAAAGGGGAATGCATTAACCTACTAGTATTAAATTGAAATGTTTCCACCATGAGACTAACACAAAAATAAGCAACCTTTTCTCTGAACTAGGGTCTCGTCGTTGCATTTTGTTAAATACACGTCATCAACAAAAACCACGCGTGTTCGTGTATTTCTTCTAGAAAAGTTGTTGTGGATAGCCTCACAAGTTTCTCGATCACAAACAAAACTCTTCCTTACACTCTTCATTATATATTTCTCCTTTTTATATGAAAAGAGTCTAGTGTCATCATCTTTTTGTTACGCTCCTAATACATACATACAAAAAGGGAAGAAAAGCAGGAATAAAAGAACAAGTTCAGTTCAAAACTCTAAGTCAGGTGACAAGTGTTTATGCGTGCACGTAAACATGCTCTTTTGTCTCTGAGCTCACAAAATAATTGGTTCGGAGTAGTGATTGAAAAAGGTTTGGAAAATTAATTTACTACGTTTAATTTGATTTATGACAGGAGTGGTAGAATACCTTCAAAATTATTGTTTGATTCTCACTGACAGGCCACTATCAATTCATTCCTATCAAGGGAAACACATTAACTTACTCATGAAGGTACCCTTCTATTAAAACAAATGTTTCCACTATGAATAATACGAAAAGAATCACCTTTCTATGAGGTAGGATCTCATTGCCTTTATGCGAAAATACGTGTCATCCATAGCAACCACACTTGTTCGTGTATTTCTTCTAGAAAAGTTGTTTTGGGAAGCCTCACAAGTTTTCAGGTCACAAAAGAAACCCTTCCTTATACTCTTCAATGTATATTTCTCCTTTCTACGAAAAGACTAGCAACTTTTTGTTGCGATGCTAATACCGGTGACAAAATGAGAAGAAAAGCAGGAAAAAAACTATGGCTCAAAGCTCCAAGTCAGGTGACAAGTGTTTGTACATGCACGAGCCATGCTCTCCTGTCTGTGAGCTGGAGAAAAAAATTAATGGCTCTAAATGCCGATTAGTAACTGAAAAATGGCTTGGAATTTTTTGCGGATTTCGTTTTCTTGAGAATAAACATTTTTTGATTTTGAAAAAAAAAGTGCGGTTCAGACCTCCAAGTCAGGTGACAAGTGTCTGTGCATGCACGAGCCATGCTCTTCTGTCTCTGAGCTGGAAAAATAAATAGTTCTAAATGCTGATTAGTAACTGAAAAAAAACTTGGATGCTTTTGTAGATTTTTTTTTATTTTGTGAATGTAAAATTTGTTCTTTGAGAATAAACTTCTGCTGATTCATACTAGTTGGTTAGCCCTTAATCAAGAACCCCAAAGAAAAGAAAAGAAAAAGAAAACGAAAGCCGCTTTGAGACGGGCGCACGGCCACACGAGGCGAGGCCTTGAAACCGTGCAAGGTAGGCTCCTCGCCTCTAGTTTCGTGGCATTCGATGCATGGATGCTGCACTAACCTTGAGGCAAAACAGTAAAATGATAGAGCCATCAAATCAAAGAAAAAAATCACAATCTTTCTGGTACTATACTAACTACAGATCTCGGCCGTCCGTAATTCATGCATTCATGCGGATCCGACGCCCGTGCAGCCGGTGCGACACGTCACCTGGTGTACCAGAATGTTCGTATACCTCCTGGCACCCAAATACAATGTGCTCCGGGAAAAAAAACAGAGATGGAGTGAGCGAGAAAAAGCAAGGAAGCAGCACCAAAACGAGAAGAAAAGAAATCCCGGGGATAGAGATGCCAAATCATTTCCATGCGGATCTCGCCATCGCAGCCCCTCCCTCGCGGCGCCCACCCGCTACTTAAGGCGAGTGAGTGAGGCCACCCCCTCCACCCCACTGCCAGTCTTGTAGCGAGCGACACACCCACAGGGAGCCGCAGAGAGCCACCACCACCACCCAACGCCACCAGAGAAGGGGCAGAGGACAGGAGGGACGCGCGCCATGGGTGAGGTAAGGAAGGACGCTTGATTGCTTGCTTGCCTGCTACTGCATTCCTCGGCGGCGGCGGCGGCGGCGGTGAGGCGGGTTGAATCTTGACTGACTGACCGACGCCCCCGTCGTGGTGTGGTGTTTTGGTTCGCAGGAGGAGAAGAAGCCCAAGGAGGAGGAGAAGCCCAAGGAGGAGGAGAAGCCCAAGGAGGGGGAGGAGGAGAAGCCCAAGGACGACAAGCCCAAGGAGGGGGAGGGCGAGGGGGAGAAGCCCAAGGAGGAGGAGGCGGCGCCCCCGCCGCCGCCGCCGCCGCCGGAGGAGGTCGTGATGCGCGTCTACATGCACTGCGAGGGCTGCGCCAGGAAGGTCAAGAAGATCCTCAAGAGATTCGATGGTAATGCGCCTCATCTATTCTAATTAATCCCTGCTCTCTAATTTCCTCTGCTTTGCTTCGCTTTGCTGCATCAGGATTCGCCGTCAGAGTAAATCTTTTCGTTTTCGTTTCGTTTTGAACTAGTAGTACGCTGTCACGTGGATTTTATTTCCTTAGTACAGGAACACTTTTACCGAGTTCGTTCGACATTTTCTTGGCGAGTGTTCTTAGGGAGTGCGTGCTTAGTGCATCTTGATTCACGAATCATCATGGTTAGTGGTAGACTTGTGTTCTCCTTGCGGTTATGGGAAGCAAGCTAAAAGTGAATCTGTTTGTTTGTTCATCAGATTTAAGAGACATGATGATGTGGTTGGCTTCCTCCAATCTTTTTTTAGTGTTCCTCCTTATGTCCTTATTAAAAAAAGGGTCCAGATTTTGTGTTTTTCTCTGTGCTGTTCTGATGTCCAATTAAGTGATATTGTAAGGTTGTTCCGTGTGCAATTCATAGTGGACTAGGTCAGTAGGTGGGCTAAGCTTTTAAATAAACAGATTCACCTAATTAATAAGATCCTCTTGTCTAAAAAATAAAATAAAATTAATAAGATCCTCCTTTCTCATGAGCCGCACATGAGTCTGGTGGTTGATTAATTGTGATGGGAATGACCTTTCACTCCAAAAGGTTGGAGTACATTCCAAGAGAATGACAACCTTGAGTATACAATGCCCTTGAGGCCACATGTCCTTAAAAGTTAAGCTGATTCACCAATCATCTCCAAATACTGCTCAAAATGTTCCAAGCATCTCTGCATATTCTCCATGCACTACTAGTTGCTATCAAGGGAAAATTAAAGTTTCTTTGGCTCAAAGATCCATTCTCTGTTCTACCTAGTACCGCATCTGAAAACCTTTTTGTGTGGATTCAGGGGTAGAGGACGTCATTGCTGACTCCAAGGCACACAAGGTGGTTGTGAAGGGAAAGAAGGCTGCCGCCGACCCGATGAAGGTGGTGGAGCGTGTTCAGAAGAAGACGGGCCGCAAGGTGGAGCTCCTCTCGCCGTTACCGCCGCCGCCGGAGGAGAAGCAGGAAGAGGAGAAGAAGGAGGAACCTGAGCCGCCGAAACCTGAAGAGAAGAAGGAGGTGAAGGACCTTAACGAATGCACGCAATGCAGTACTCCTACTAGTTTGTATGGTAATTTCAGTTTTACTTCAGATTTGGCAAAACTGACTGAATGATGTTTGTTTTTGAAGCCAACGGTGATCTCCGTGGTGCTGAAGGTGCACATGCACTGCGAGGCCTGCGCGCAGGCGATAAAGAAGAGGATCGAAAAGATGAAAGGTGCGTAATGGGCCGCTGCGGGATTGCCTGTCCTTTTTTCATTTCTCTCTCGCGTCATTTTCATCAGGACAGAAACAGCTATGGCCTTTCTCTTATTAGTATTTATTTTCACTAGCTCCTCCTAGAATTAGTTTACTACTATGTGTCATGTTTAGAATCTACCTAGTGATTCAGCAAAGGTCAAGCAAATCTTTCCTCTGATGCAATGATGAAAAAAAGAGGGATTCCTCTTTAGGTCGATGGCTGAAACAAAGCCAAAATGTGGGCCTTGTACGTGTAGCTCCTTTTCTTGCAAAAGATGCACAACTGTGTGCAGATAAGATTCACTCCTTCACCTACCTGTCTGGCTATATATTGTGACAAGATTAATCTGGATCGTATAAGAATTTTTTTCTGCCTGAAATCACGCTAGATAGATCATCCTCGAGCTCGGTGATACTTTGTTATGTAGTAGTATTGCTGAAGATTTTGGTTCGAAATTATGCAGGAGTGCAATCTGCAGACCCAGACCTGAAGGCGTCTGAAGTGACGGTGAAGGGCGTGTTTGAGGAGGTCAAGCTGGCTGAGTACGTGCACAAGCGCACCGGCAGGCATGCGGCCATTATCAAGTCCGAGCCGGTTGCCCCGGCCGAGAAGGCCGGCGAAGGCGACGCCAAGGATGAGAAGAAGGCAGCCGAAGGCGGCGAAGAGAAGAAGGACGACAAGGAGGAGAAGAAGGACGACAAGGATGGCGCTGCAGACGAGAAGAAAGAGGAGAAAGACAAGGAGGATGGCGGCGCCGGCGGCGAGGAGAAGGAGAAGGAGAAAGACCCCGGCGCCATCGCCGCAGCCAACCTCTACATGCACTACCCGCAGTTCGCGTTCCCGGGAGGGTACTACCCGCCGAGGCCGGGGTACGCCGCCTACCCTCCGCCGCCGGCCTACCCGCCGTACCCGCCGCAGATCTTCAGCGACGAGAACCCGAACGCCTGCTCCGTCATGTAAAAAAGGTTAGAACCTTGGTGGTCTAGAGTGGAAAACAAATAAGAAGGGGAGAAGGGACTGCATGAGTTGAGGGGTGCCATGGCAGCAAAAATGCCCTCGAGCAAAGCAAATGGCAGCAGCTTGAAGAAAGTACCAGGCTTTTTTGCGGTCAGGTTTTCCTTTTTTTTGAACCTTTTATGTTTTTACCGTCTGGTATAAAGTAAGTCTGGACTTCCTTGTCAGTTGATGGATGTTTTCATCTTATGTAGATTTTTCTTTTTGCCTTGTACCGAACTTATGTAAAAACTGTTATTATAGTATAGTAATTCTCTCCATCTCCTTGGCTGTGTGCTGGTGCCTGGCTCTAAACATCTAGGACCCGGAAGAACAGTCGCTCTGCCAAAAAACTGTGGTCGTGAAAGGGAGAAGTCACAAGGGGGTGCCGGGGTGGGGTAAATGAATGAAATGGAATGGCAATGGTGAGATGCAAGAGGAGGTAGGAGACAAGTGGTTGTCATGTGCATGGGGCATGTGAGATGGGTCCCACTTTTGCATGACACAAAATCCTAGGCGGATTGCAGCTTCAATCCTGATGCGCCCACTTTTTTACCCGGTAGCCCACTAGCTGATGATATCCAGGGGCTACAGACTTTGGAGTTTGCTGTGAATGTGAGGGAATACTTTCCCATCATAATTATGTGACTTGAGGTTGCTTGCTTCCCTTGCAAAATATGATGGTTTTGCCTACGTCCCTGACTGCCCTGCGATTCCTTTCTACTCCTACCGTACCGTGTGGCTTGTCATACCTTGTATTTTACTTATTATTATTTTAATGCGAAAAATTTCCGTAAAACCCCAATAATAATAATAATAACAATAACAATAACAATAATAATAATACATGGGGCTGTTTGAAAGCTACTCGTATTAGTTTATTGAATTTCATGCATCAGTTTTGTATACTATTCAAAGTAGGCAATTGTTTCAAAATGTAAAATGCTTCTACCATCATCTTTAGACTTACCGTGGGTTCGCATCCACAAGTTTTTAGTATAAAAGTAAGTCTGGATTTCGTTGTCAGATATGATTCCAATAGTTGATGTTTCCAAAATTGCGGGGAGTATGATACAAAATGGGCTTTTTTTCCCCTTTAACACTACATACTCAAGCGCTCATTTATACGCGTATACACTCACCTCTATGAACGCGCACACACCCTATCCCTATGAGTATCTCCGAGAGACTGAGCCGACATATCATCTTGAGATTTTACGAAGTCACGTCGGTGCCTCGCAGTCGGCCGAAACGTCTTTTTGAATCCTGGTGGGCCGGGGATATCACTGGCCACCTAACCATCCAACCACTGGTTGGTTCGCATACATAACGAGGCTTGATGTGTCCACCTTGAGCTATTCTTTGCCCATATAATTTTCTCACTTATTTGAGTTTAATTAATCTTCCATGAAATAAATATATCAGTGGTTCACAAACTCTCAAACCAACAACACCGTTTTGTCCCTATCTCTCATGCAAGAGACCGGGCAAAACCCTAGGCGCTGCCACCTCGTCCTCTCCCTTCTCCCCGTTCCCCTTGCTGCCACCAAGGTGTGGCGGCGGGGATCCTTTTTCTCCTCGCCTGGTCTACTACGGTGCGGGCGTGACGTCTAGGTAGTGACTCCTCGCTTTGGCGTAGGGCATGGCACTGGTGGCGTGGTTGGGCAATGGCTGCGTGGAGATGGTGATGTTCGTCCCCCCTTTCCGTCTTCGGATCCTCCTTCCTCGACTTCCTGCACGAAGCCCATTGGCTGGGCTCCAGATCCGAAAGTCCCGATGACCGGTTGCATCCTCATCGGCCGATGGGGCCAGGTGGTGCATCATTTTGGATCCCTTGCCATGTGGGGTGTCATCTTCCTGGGAAGTTGTGGCCGTAGCCAGGGGCCAGTGGTTGCCTCCTCCTCCTCATGCAGTGGTCGGGATGCCGCCGAGGTGGTCATTGTACTCGTCGTTGCGTGGTAGGGAAAGACAGGGATGGTTGCCCCCGTCCAGATCTGGTATATGTTGACCGATTTGGGTTCGCTGGTCGCCGCCGCAGACGGTAGTGGCACCGGCGTGGTGTGCGCCTTCGTCCATGGTATGACGTGGGACTGGAAGGGAGGAGCCTTTCCGTCTCAATAGCGGTGAGTGAGGTGTTCGGGGTTTGGAGTTGGTGTGCGGGGTCGAGGTTGGGAACTTGGAAGTCGGGACGCTGACCTCGGGTGGTGGTATGTCGGATTGGCTTTTCAGCACGCGTCTTGGCGGCGATGATGGTTGCATCTTTTGGTCATTGGGCGGCGAAGGATGTAGCACTCGGTAATGCTGGTCTCGGCGGTGGCGGTTCCTAGATCATGTTTTGGAGGTCATGTTTGGTGGTGGCCTTTTTTTCCTCGGGGTGGATTGGTGCTCTTGGTTCCTCGAGTGGCACGGGTGAGAGGGCCCAGGCAAAAGCCTTGTGCTCCGGCGCTAACAATGCTGATGCTCGTGGGTATCGCATCCCTCTTGGGGGTGCCGTTGTGGTCCTTCTCGCCAAGTCATGGCTCCAGGTGAAAACCCTTGACCTACCCTCGGTCTCGATGGCTGCGATGCGTTGCTTAGTCTTTCTCCTGAGGACTTCGTCGTGGAGCCTAGGTTTCCTTAGGTGCACCGCGCCGTCATCGGCGGACATTTTTGGATCCTGGCTTGAAGCTTCCTCGGCTCTGGCGCGGGGAGCTACACTCGCCCCCTTATCTTATACATGGGACCTTGTTGGCGCCCTACTGTCCTTGTTATCTGCTGGCAGGTTTGGGCTCAACGGTCCAAGAGGGACGTCAAGAGGCTCTCCTGGGCAACAACTTGGTGTGAGGGGTGGAAAGAGATCCGGTGATTTCCCTTGGCGACTAGTCTTCCTCGTCGGTAGTCTAGGTTGCTTTTGTGGTAGGGTGTGGGTTCTCCTATATTGTTATTTTTCTTTGATATATGCTTTGTAAGAGGATCTCCTTATCAGCATGCTGCATCGGTTTGATTGTGTTGCTTTATATATAAAATAAAGCGGACGGGAGCCTTTTTCTGTAAATGAATATGTCAGTGATGACAAACTGGATCATAAAAAAGGAGAAATGTGTTGGTGCATGGAGCTGGTGACGAAGGAGACCTAGAAACAGCACAACTCATCCGCAAAAAAAAAAAAAAACAGCACAACTCAAAAGTTCCAGGTTTGCCTTTCGAATAAGCAACTACATGTCCAGTCAGGAATGGGATATCCGTGGTAACGACATCGGAACAAGTCCTTGCGTGTGCCCATAACATTTTCCTTTCATTTTTAGCTCTCATCTAATCCCAGCCCTCCATATCCAATTGGGCGACAGGCAATCAACCGAATGATGTGCGTGGCAGAGGATCCTAACCCCAAACAAACAGCAGGTAGTGAGATGTGGTGGGTGATGAAGATGATGGTGATGGAATGCCATGGGCGACCGTTGGTTAGCACATTCACATCACCCGATCATAACCAACATTCTATAGATTTGCATAAGGAGAAAATTAATTAAACACCAACTTGATTTGTTCTCTGGCAAGCTCTGGCTAAACATAGATGTGTTGAGCTCTGGGGATCCTAAGTTAAGTGAGGTCCAGACTGACAACTTAATTAAACACTGTGAGAGTCTTGCTCAGCACATATGCATGGCCATGTGCAGATAAGTGACCACGTCCTTTTCTTGTACTGGCGGGCCTGGGAATTCAATGTGGCATCACATGCCTGGTGAAGCAAACAAATTAGCTAAGCCAGAAGAGGGTAAATCATGGCAGGGAATTGATTATTACTAGGAGTACAATGGATTTCATCAGAACGGGAATATTCCAGGACCGGCAAACGATGACGACATGTGTGGATTCAAAAATTGCAAGCTTGTTTCTTTGTTGGCATTTCAGAAAATGTATATGGTCCCAAAACCAAAGGTCCTCCTGTTCAGTTTGTAATGCCCACATGGTGGCCGTTTGACAGATATGCATATTTTAGATCATTGAGCTAGCTACATCTCGGAGTTACACTACCACATCCGCTCCAAAATAAACTATGCTTTAATGCACCTGGATGAACAGTAAAAATACAAAAAGGGTACTTTTTTAAAAAAATATTTATTTTTGTCAGAAAAACATTGAGGAGTGCTTAACATGGGTGTGAAATTTCGTAATGAAATAACATTCGCGGAGCACTGATTTTTGAAAGTATTTTGGGGCACTGATTATTTTTGCCACACATCCATGAATGCTATTTCATCACAAAAATTTGCACTCGCGCCAAAAGCTAAGCAATGTTTATTCTCAAAAAAACTCAAAACCTTTTGAATTTCTTCTATTTTTTTGGATTTTACTGTTCATACCATGTGCCTGTGAGCCTAGGACTAGAAGCACATATTCATAATAAAACTTCTTTATCTTTGACAAATTGTAATCAACAAAAAATGATTGATTAGGTTGAAATAATACCCAGGACAATGGGTAGTCCTACTACGTAGAGATAGGATTTCCTGCTCCCGAACTTCATGGAGTCCTTAGGAAAAAAATTAAAAAGGAGATTTAATGTTTGAAATTCTGGCAAAAATACACATGTACACAGATACGTATGCTACGTTCCTGTAAATTTTCATGATGAAATATTTGTTGGTGTGAGCTTGACCAAAATAATAGTAATAATAATGGACTTTTGTAATTTATAGTACATGTGCTAAAATACACGATTTTTATCCTTCTTGATAGCTAACATAAATCATATTTCATCGTCAAAATTTACAGAAATGTGGTATATATCTCTATTTACTCCCTTTATTTCTTTTTAGTCTGCATATAAAATTTATAAAAAGTCAAACTATATAAAGTTTGACCAACTATGTAGAAAAAAATATCAACATCCAAAATACAAAATCAATATCATTAGATGCATCATGGTGTTAATTTTCATACTATATAACTTTGGTATTGTAGATATTGATATATTTTAATATAAATTTGGTCAAACTTTGTGAAGTTTGACTTTAAATCATCTTATACACGGAGTAAAAATAAACGAAGGGAGTATGTGTGTAACAAACTCTAGAGTTCTTTTAACCTCAGAACATGAATTATGATTTTTTTTCAAAAATCCAGGTTCCATGAGCCTGGAATCTAAGGCATTTTAGTACTAAGTATTTCTACACAATATATATACATAGTATAAAAGCCATACATGCCTAAAAGGGCTTTCCCAGTGCTCCAAAGTGTACTATATCTAAAATATATTGTCAAAATAAAAATCTAATGTGAAAACATATGTAATGAGGAAAGAGAGTACTACTATATCTTAAGCTAGATATAGCTATAAGCATAGAAAAGAAGGAAGCCTTTTCTTTTACAAGTCATATTAAAAGAAAGGGATAATTAGATTTATGCCCTTAGTTGTGTCCCACTCAGCTGTTTTACCCCTAATTTTTAGAAGTCACTGGTTCTGCCCAAGTCACTTCGCTCCTCTTATTCATTTGCCCTTTGCCCGTTTGATCGCCACCTTGAAAACTTCATAACTAATTCATACTAAATCAAAAATTGCAAATAAGATATCAAAATGTTCGGAAAAACGTCACCTATAGGCCAGTGCCATTTGCATTCATGACAAAAGTGTTGGAAAGTGCCCACCGAGTTTTAGCTCTTATGATACCACCATGAATAGTAAAATAAGAGCTAAAACTATTTTGGTATATGTGGGCACCACCATGAATAGTCCGTAGGCCAGTGACATTTATGAGTACCTAGTAGTTAAGTACCATCACGTACCTAGTACGCTTTCCATTCTGTATATGTGGACACCTGGGCCAAGGAGGCGGTCGAGCCTACGGACTAGCGTGTTGGCATCCAGCGGGCCGCGGACAAGGCGAACGGCGGCATCCATGCGAACGGCGCGGAGGGCGTCCGGTGCAAGTACGACATGGCCGGCCTCTGGTGCAAGTACGACGCTGAGGGCCTCTTCCCACTCCTGGCGAGGAATGGGGGTACTGACCGGACGTGTACCCAGCTGCAACGCCGTGTCGATAGCAGGTAAGCGCCGATGGATCCGCTCTTGCTGTGCAGCGCGCGGCGCCTCTCGCTCTGCGGTGCTCCAACGGTCTTGCTGTGTGGCGAGCCATAGCCTATCGGCGCGGGCGCGCCTAGCTTGCTCTGCGGCGCGCCATCGATCATGTTGTGCGGTGAGCTGCAGCCTGTCGGCGCTGACATGCCTATCTTGATCCGCGGCGCTCAAGCGTCATTTGCCAAAGGTCTGCTCAACCCTGGAGATGATGCGCATCACAGCGTTGTCCATCACGTTGCCGGGGAGCGCATCGGCCTCGACGGGCCGTGGCGCCTGCTCGTTTTTCTCGTCGACGAGGTTGATGGCAGAGGCAGCGCTTTGGTGGGTTGACATGCTTGGAAAAGGTGGATCTGCTACAGGATGCACTTGTCGCCTCCGTGCGTCGCGCGCCGCCTATGGCAATATCGCTAGGTGGTGGGAAACAGGTGAGGAAATGGCGGGAAACGGTGGCGTGTTCATAAAACGCCATCTATTAATGGAAACTTAGTATAGAAGGAATATCAACCTAACACAAGAAGGAGATGATGATCAGATGAACACAGACCATACTAGGGAACCGTTTCTGTTATTATCGGTATTCACACACATTTTTGATTACAGACCTGTTTGTGGCGTATCACAAACATCTTGTTATATTAAACCGTTTCTGTTCTCTTGCCTCAACACAAACAGTTCATCCAAGTGAACCGCATGCCGTATATCGCACACACCTTCATCTGGCTGCCCGTTTCTTTTGTGTTGCCTAATCACAAACAGTTCATCCGAGTGAATCATATGTTGTACATCGCACACACCTTCATCTGGATGCCTGTTTCTTTTGTTCTTGTCATCGCAAACGGTTAACTGAACTGAACTGTATGCCCTCAATCGCACACACAACTAAAATCTGAACCATGTTTGATGCATCCTCCATCACAAATGTTTTGCACCTTTTTTGACGGTTTTTACACGACCGTTTGCGATTATGGCATCACACACAGTTTCGTCGAAGGGTCTTTGATCGTAGTGTCGCGTTAGCAGCATCCCGCAGTAGTGTATGAATTAGTTATGAAGTTTTCAAAGTGAAGGTCAAACAGTCAAAGCGCAAATGCATAGGAGGAGCGAAGTGATTTGGGCAGAACTGGTGACTTTTGGAAATTAGGGGTAAAACAACAGAGTGGGACACAACTAGGGGCATGAATCTAATTATCCCTAAAAGAATGACTTTTAGATACAGCTCAAATATACTACTCCATCAGAGCATCTTCAACAGTTCGTGTAAAAAGCTCCTTGTAAAACCACTTCACGAGATGTCCATAAAACTTAGTGGAAGTTGACATGTGAGTTGTTTTCTCAGATCTCATAAATATCTTCCCTAAATCAATTTTTATATATTTCCCATTAAAGAAGCATACAAATGGCACGTGCATGTATATACTATCATCATAATAATTCGAATGAGGTTATTTCTGATACACATACTTGATACTCATATCAAATCCACAAATTTATGAAATTCCGTTTGAAATTCACATTCAAAAGGAAACATACAAACCCGGTAAATGATTAAAAGTGGACATAACAAATGGTTCAAACACGAAGATCAAATATGCAACATATGGTTCACCTAAACAAGGACATCAACACATAAAGCATAAATAGAAAATCAATCATAGAACATCACTGCTGACTTCTATCACCATTGCCACTCCAGCACATCCGCAATTCCTATCATCTTTGGTGCTTAAATTACTACCTTAATGATCTCAAGATATTGTAGTTGGGCTACCTCAACTCATGCAAGGTTAGTGAACATGCTTTTGTATTCTTGCTCCATTTTTTGTCTGCATTTCGTGTGCAAAGATATTTGGCTTCTCTTCTTCGATTGAAGTCTTGCGTTCCTCACATGCACTTTTTTATTCCCTCTTACTTTTGCTTGCTATGATATCTTCCACCTCAATCTTGAACACAATTACATCTCCATTTTTGTCTTTCTCACCTTTCCTTTCGGGTGGCCCTTTTGTAGGGAGCTTGGGGTAGTGGTGGGTTTAGGATTTAGGACTTCATCGACATGATCATTGGTATCTTCATTGTTGTGCACTTGTGTAACTGACGATGATTTGGCCTTCCTCCTCCGGTGAAGATGCTCATTTTCCCTAATTTTTTACTTCACATTGATCTAGAGAAATGCCCAATAATGGTACATGAAAAAGACTTATTTTTTTGGATCCCTATGCTCGTACATGTTGTTTGTGTAGCCGAGTTTGCAAGTTTAAAATTTCACATTAGAAACCAGGGATAAACAATTTATAGAAAATTTTGAACAACAAATACTCAGTAGCATGTCATGTGTCATTACACTAGGTTTGACATGTTCTACATCAGTAACAGAACCTGCCCAAGGAGTGCAAGATTCCTAAATCAAGGCTCATCAACCATCGAGTGGCTTAATGGAGTGCTCAATTGAAACAAACACATTGCAATGACAGTGATCTACAATGTGCTTCCAGTAGGGCTTTATGCTTTGATCGGTCCTTGTTGTCAGATCAGTGCGTACACAATGGCATGCCATGACCGACGCTTTATCCTCCTCCATGGAGCAGTTGCTCCCCATGTTATTTGTTTTCGAAGCAAAATCATCGTCATCCTCAAACATAGTGGACAAAGAGATATCATGTATGCTTACTGCCTCATTGATCATCTTCATATATGAATGTTGACTACATTATCGTAATTACGAAAGTAATGAGCAATACAAATTTCCATGTAAAATTATGATTGTGAATTGTACAAATTAAACAAATGAAGACCAATTTTTTACCTTTGCATTCGTTTCATTGTATGGCTCGTTGACATTGTACATGTTGAAGTCGTCATCGGCCTCAAGGAAGGCCGACAACATCCGCGTGAAGGCCAGGTGAAGGTTGGCAGCGAAGGTGCCATCATGGAGGAAGGACCAGCCATGGCCTCACCCTTCCCTTTCTTCGACACTCGTGGCTTCCACGCCGGTGCGGCGGGGATCGATGGTGGGGTAGGCCCGCTTGCCCGCGAGATCGAGCAGGCCGGGTAGGCGGTTGTCGGTGTCAAAACCGGCGGATCTCGGGTAGGGGATCCCGAACTATGCGTTTGAGGTTGATGGTAACAGGAGACAGGGAACACAATGTTTACGCAGGTTCAGGCCCTCTCGATGGAGGTAAAACCCTACGTCCTGCTAGATTAATATTGATGAGTATGGGGGTTACAATAGTTGATCTACCACGGGATCGTAATGGCTAAAACCCTAGAAGTCTAGCCTATCTGATTAGGATTATCATCGTTCCCCTCTAAGGATCTAGCCTTCCGGTTTATATAGACACCGGAGGGATCTAGGCTTACATAAAGTCGGTTATAGTGAAAGGAATCTTCATATTTGGTCGCCAAGCTTGCCTTCCACACCAAGGAGAGTCTCATCTGGACACTGGTAGAGTCTTTGGTCTTTGTATCTTCACAGCTCATCAGTCCGGCCCATGGCTAACAGGCTGGACGCCCGAGGACCCCTTAGTCCAGGACTCCCTCAGTAGCCCCTGAACCAGGCTTCAATGACGAGGTGTCCGGCGCATAGATTGTCTTCGGCATTGCAAGGCGGGTTCCCTTCTCCAAAATAGTCTTCGGATGCAAAGAATGTATCCGGATCTGTAACCCAAGTACCACACACAACCGCAGAGAGTATAATTTTTCATGAGTCAAATACGCTGACAACTTTTTGTAATGTGATATCACGTCCTTGCCCGATTATTATTTCAAACCGTTTTTCGGCCTGCCCCTTCGTATTTCAAGATGCGGTTTTATTAGCACGTCTTGTCAAAGCAGAGATCGTGTCCCCTTATTGCGGGATCCTCATCAAACGGGTATGGGCAATCCAACCGTGCCACCTGCATGACCTAGGGAATAGGCGAGTTTCATGGCGAGTGGGGAGGCATTTGATATTCACCGTCTTTATAAGGAGATAAGGATTCCCTTTCTTCACCCACACCTTCTCTCTTTCTCCGCCCTTCCATTCTCGAGCTCTAGCGCCCAAGTCCTCATCTTTTCCGCCTCAAGGAAGCACTCAACCATGTCCGGATCTGGAGGGCAAGGCAAGTGGATGGCCTCCTCCGTTAAGCAGAAGGACATCACCAAGCTTTCAGAGGCCGGGTATCTGGCGAAAGAAATCGCCCACCGGCTTCCAGCCAAGGGGCAAATTGTCCCCACCCCGAAGCCTAATGAGAGGGTGGTGTTCATCCCCCACTTCGTCCGCGGGTTAGGGTTTCCTCTCCACCCTTTTGTCCGCGGACTTATGTTCTATTAGGGGCTAGATTTCCATGATCTATCCCCGAACTCTTTCCTCAACATCTTGACATTCATTGTCGTGTGTGAGGCCTTCCTCCGCATCCAACCCCACTTCGGACTGTGGCTCAAAATCTTCAAGGTGAACCCGAAGGTGGTGGATGGCCAGCACGCGGAGTGCGCAGGTGCCATGGTGAGCAAGCTGCCCAATGTCACGTGGCCCAAAGGTACTTTTGTGGAGACCGTCAAGGAGTAGCAGAAACTTTGGTTCTATATCACAGAGCCCCGCGATGCCACCTAGGCTGTGGCTCCCGAATTCAAGTCCGGAACTCCAATGTGGCTCACCTCCTCGATAGAGAAGGGCCCAAATTGGTCTTCGTCGGACGAATTGATTGCACTGCAGACGTGCATCCAAAGCATGGTGGATAAAAACATCAAGCTCGTCGACGTGATCCAGGTGATGCTAGTTCGCCGGATCCTCCCATGCCAAAGCCGAACTTGCCCTTTATGGGAATTCGATCCGAAGAAGCACCAAACCTTGGAAAGGCTCTTCGGAACCGCTCACGAAGATGCCTGGATGTTGCTCTTTAAGGGCAATGAGACGCCACCGGCCATAGACTCGGACCGCGGGCACGATCTTGTCCATCCTACCAGTGAGGTAAGTCTTTCATGTCTCAAGGTGTATCCTCTACTTGCTTGTTCCGGGAGGATATCTAAACTTTACTATTTTTTATTTTTTCAGGTATGGACAGAGAAAGCGGAGCGGATTCAATGTTCGGCTCCGCTGCTCGAGGAACCAGTCATCCCGCTCCTGGCGAAGATGCTGGTCCCGACGCCCTATCAGGTGCTGAAGAAGAAGGCCAAGGGGGTCCAGAGTGGTCCCCGCCGCAAGGGAGCTTTGGATGTGTCGTCCGAAGAAAAGACTCACTCCTCCGCCGCCGAAGACAATGATGAGGAGGAGGAAGAAAGTAACTCTCCCTTTGATGGGGGGAGGAAGAAGAGGGCGGCCTCCGCAAATCTAGAGGCGGAGGCGCCCAAGAGGGGGAAGGGCCCCCTTGCGGATAACTCCATGTGGGACGTTGACAGCAGCCCGGAGCGACGCCCCCGAAATAAGCCCCTGGCTGCATCGGAAGTACTAGAAACCCACATACGTCCATGTACTCGGTCTCTCTTCATGGTATGAACATGTTTAATCATGCTATTGCAGTCCGGCCCACAACAGCTCCCTGCGATCCTCATCAGGAGGTTCACTGGATTCGAAGGCGATGGCCAGCGAGTCTCCGCCGGCTGCTCACTCTCCCAAGGCCAAGGGCGACACCGAGGTGCTGTCTTGAAGGACCTTCCCAAGCCAAGAGGAGGTTCAGGAGGCCGTCAGGGAAGCGATGGAGGGTGAAACCTTGGATGCCGAACACCTGGGGGGGGGGGGCAGATCCCCATGGAGATCGGCGATCGGGGCCATGTTCAGTTTGGCCCCCAGCCGGATACGGTTCCGGAGACCTATACGGCTCCGAAATCCGGCGAACAGCCTCCTTCGAGAGAAGGAGGTGTGCCTATCTCGCCGGTGACCTCTGTCCAACCAGAGGCACCGGATAATCTGTTGGAAGCGCTACGAGGCGCTTCCATTGTGGATGAACACCGTATCCTTATGTGGACGGTGATTGAGAGGGTTCAGTCTGTCAAGAGCAGACTAACCGAAGCTGCAGCAGCCTGTTGACAAGTTTTGAGGTAAGTGACGTAATAGAGAAAGTCCCAACATAGACAGTGTAGCCCTGAGACACTGTCCGGTGTTCAGAAAGAAAAGCCTGACAGAGGATCAAGAAATTTTCACAGGAAACTAACTAAATATGTCTTATGAACACAGGCGTCGCTGCTGGCCGCCACCTCTCATGCCGCTGAGGTCTCCGGACTAAAGCAGAGTCTGGACCGGGCTAAAGAAGAGCTCTGCCTTGTGAAAAGGCGGCTGGAGGATAGGCAAGGTATGTGGAGACTTGCTATATGTTCGGAAAGAATAAACGATGTATATTGATTGTAGTGCCGTGATATTTGTAGGAGCGGCGACTGAGGTTGAAACCCTCAAGAAAGTGCTGGCCGAGGCCGAGGAGAGGGCGGCGAAGGAACGAGCCATCTGAAAAAAGCATGAGGCCAGGGTTAGGGAGGTCCAGCAGGAGCTCCAGGATGCTTCGAAGAAATACGAGTCCTTGGAGCGTCAACATGTGGACCAAGAATCCAAACTCGTTAAGGTCCACCAAAGCGCATAAGAGGCCCGAGCCGAAGCCCAAGGCGCCCTCCGAGAGATCCAGGAGGCCAAGAAGATCGTGGTGGGTAAGGATTTCATTATGCAAAGAAAGTATGTGAGCCCGAGGTATCTTTTACTGACTCGGATTTGGAGTTCTCCAAGGGCGTTTGCAGATTTGCCGCGCAGTGTTTCTGGCGCTGCAGAATTCTTCCGGGCCGAAGAGGGGAGCTCAATGGAGAAGTTGTTCTAGTCACAATACCTTGCCCCAGAACACCCGGTGCCCTTTAGCGACCAACTAAAGCAGTTGGTCGAGCTGCATAGGGTGGCCGGACTAGCCATGAAGGATTTAATAATCCGGCTGTGGCCTACAGAAGCTATACCCGACAGCTACTTCGGCCTCGTGAAGTGGCTGGTCAATGCCTGCCCGCGGCTAGATGCCATCAAGCGGTCGGTCTGCATAGAAGGTGCGCGGATGGCCTTCGCCCGCGTCAAGATACAATGGGCGAAGATGGATGCCGTCAAACTCGCGACGGAAGGACCGCCTGCAGGCAAGGAGCACCGCACGCCCGAGCGGTATTTTGAAGATGTTCTGAAGGGATCCCGCATTGTGGCGGAGCAATGTGCTAAGGACATAATTTTTGAATGAATACAGTCATGTAATCCCTCCCTGTATGATAAAAACAAGGCTTGATATGTAATATAATGCTTTGCTATTTTGCTTAGTTAAAAAATTTACCTCCTGCGCGGCCGTTTTTATCAAATTTGAGAGTTGGCCAGTCATCGGCTTCAGCCCCCACGTAGGTAGTACGGGGGTGTTCGGGATGAATCTAAACATGCTTTATCCAAGAGTTTGGTCCTTAAAGGAGGTGTTTAGCGCAATGAACCGGGCAATCGGACTATGTGGCTTTATTACCCTCACTTAGCCACAGGAGTTTGACAAATGAAAATATAGGCGCAACCCCTAGTGTCCAGACTAGGGTGTTGTAAACACCTGATCGGATGAGAACCGATTCGTCGCGTAATGCGGGAAAGATCGCTAAAGATTTGAAACCTCCGAAGAGCTGACCGGCTCACGCCGTATCATGACAGTCAGTTTTCGGCTTTCTCTACTGAGGTGCTCATCCAGATAAACCGGGACACAATCGCAGTAGTTCTCCCTTTACTACCCTAGCCGATATAGCGAAACGTAAGGTAGTAAGCACAGGAGCCGGGCAACCCAACTATTGACCAAAGACATGATTCGGAGCCGATGCATATAATGCTAAATTCAGGATGCCGAACTATAGTATAAAAGTGTCCGGACTTGTTGCCATAGTGTGGGGCGCAATAAAGCCCCTGACGGATTATGGCGTACCAAGGTGTACGAAAGCAAATTAAAATAGCAAAAATAAAAATAATGAAGAAGAAGGTGCCACGTATGTTGGGCCACAAATTGTTTCCATTATAATTTTAATTAATATGTCAGAGTGTACGTGAACAAAAAAGTGCGAGAAGCAACAGTGGTTATTTGACATGCCAAGACCAAGGAGGAGCTGCGTACGGGTCCTGAAGACAGGTAGAGTGATCGCCAAGAGGGACATCTAGAGATTCCCCCACACATCTGTGCTACTTGCCACCTTGGTGTATCCGTTCTTCAAAAGGATCGATTATGAGGCCGGCGAGAGGTACCTGCGGAAAGGAAACCTGAGGAGGGAAAAAGGAAAAAGTGAAAGTATGCGTGTCCAGTGGAGGTCGAGCCTTATTGTGGATCACAATCTAGTTATGCCTCCGTCTGTGCCCACGGTATTTTGAGTGTGTAGTTATGTACGCGTGGCACGAACGCCGTCACTTGGTGTGGTCTGGGATGGAGGCCGAATTGCTAGTTGAGCTCTTGACAAGCTGGGCTGTCTTGGCGCATGGTAGTCCGGACTCGTTTGACAGTGTCCGGGAGTATGGCTGCCGAATTAAGGTTATATTTGCGGAGGGCGCTCTGTACTTCTGTTGCCAGGGCAGCAGTGTGGTCCTCGGTACGGAGGGAGCGCTCCGTATTTCCATTGAATGTTATGACACCGCGTGGTCCGGGCATCTTGAGCTTGAGATAAGCATTGTGCGGCACCGCATTGAATCGGGCAAACGCAGTTCGCCCGAGCAATGCGTGATAGCCACTGCGAAAGGGGACGATATGGAAGATTAACTCCTCGCTTCGGAAGTTGTCCGGAGGTCCGAAGACGACCTCCAATGTGATTAAGCCCGAGCAACGGGCCTCTACACCTGGTATAACTCCTTTAAAGGTGGTGTTGGTGGGCTTGATCCTTGATGGGTCGATGCCCATTTTGCGCACTGTATCCTGATAAAGCAGGTTGAGGTTGCTGCCGCCATCCATGAGGACTCGTGTGAGATGAAATCCATCCATTATTGGATCGAGGACCAGTGTGGCCGACCCCTCGTGACGGATACTGGTCGGATGGTCCCTGCGATCAAAAGTGATCGGGTAGGAAGACCATGGGTTGAACTTTGGGGCGACTGGCTCCATTGCGTAGACGTCCCTGAGCGCGCGCTTGCATTCTCTCTTGGGGATGTGGGTAGCGTATATCATGTTTATTGTTTTAACTTGGGAGGGGGGACTTCTTCTGTCCTCCTGTGTTCGATGGCCGGGGCTCCTCGTCATTGTCTTCGCTTTGCGACCCCTTCTCCTTGTTCTATGCATTTAACTTGCCGGCCTGTTTAAAAACCCAACAGACTCTGTTGTTGTGATTGGCTGGTTTGTCAAGAGTGCCGTGTATCTGGCATGGGCAATTGAGTATGCAGTCCAAGCTGGATGGGCCCGAATTGTTCCTTTCGAACGGCTTCTTCCGCTGGACGGACTTGGAGCCGCTGAATCCGGCGTTGACCGCCATGTCATCGGTATTGTCACCGTTGTTTTGACGCTTGTGTCTGTTGCATCGGGGCTTGCCGTTGCTATTCTTGGCTTCCACAGTGCCAAGTTCGCTTGCCCTGTTTTTGCTACGAGCTAGCCAGCTATTTTCGCCCGCGCAAAAGCGGGTCATAAGTGCCATAAGGGTTGCCATGGACTTCAGCTTCTCTTGGCCGAGGTGTCGGGCGAGCCATTTGTCCCGGATGCTGTGTTTGAAGGCCGCCAAGTCTTCAACATCCGGACAGTCGATGATATGGTTCTTTTTATTTAAGAACCTAGTCCAGAGTTTCCTGGCCGACTCTCCAGGCTGTTGAATTATGTGACTTAAGTCATCGGCATCCGGAGGTCGAACATATGTATCTTGGAAGTTGTCAAGGAAGGCTTCTTCCTAGTCCTCCCAGCTGCCAATAGAATTTTTGGGCAGGCTATTCAGCCAGTGTCGGGCTGGCCCTTTGAGTTTTAGGGGGAGGTATTTAATGGCATGAAGGTCATCGCCGCGGGCCATATGAATATGGAGAATAAAGTCTTCAATCCATACCGCGGGGTCTGTGGTTCCATCGTATGATTGGATATTCACGGGTTTGAACCCTTCTGGGAATTCATGTTCCATGACTTCATCAGTGAAGCAGAGAGGGTGTGCGGCGCCTCTATATCGGGCCAGTTCGTGACGTAGTTTGGATGGAATCCGTCTGCGGCTTTCGGCTCGGACGTAATTGTACTTGCCATGTTTGGCTTGATAGCTATCCTCGTGCGTCGAGGCATGCCCCCGTGATCCGTAGATTGATCTAGTCAGACCTGTTTTATTCTTCAGGCCCTGCCGGAGATCATATGTTTATCCCTGAGCAGTTTTGTCTCTGCCTTTACGGCGAGGTAAGGCAGGCTGGTGTTCGGCCTGTGTTGCCGCTTTGTCCCGGCCGCGTGGCGGTCGGTCAGCCGCACTGTGCGCTGATGACACGGGCCCCAGTGCCTCATCATCGAATTGAGGTAGTAATTTGCGATTCGGATAACTTTTGAGTGGTCGCTTGAGGCCATATTCCTCGGCTTCCAGGACGTTAGTCCATCTGTCATTGAGCAGGTCTTGATTAGCTTGAAGCTGTTGCTGCTTCTTTTTCAGGCTCCTTGCAGTGGCTATTAGCTTGCGCTTGAAGCGCTCCTGCTCGAGAGGTTCCTCAGGCATGATAAAATCCTCAGTGCCGAGGCTTGCCTCACCCTCGAAAAGCGGAAGATAATTACTGTCCTCCGAGTCTTCGTGCGTAGCCTGTTCACCAGGGCTAACTTGCCTGTCTTCCTGTTCATTTTGTTCGGCAGTTGCCTCAACGGGGTCTTCATTGTCTTCGGTACCGTCCAAAGTGTTATCTTCTTCTGTGCCGGTGTTGCTGTCTTTGCTGCGGCGTGACTTAGAGCGGTGCCGCTGATGCCAGCGCTTTGGTTGTATCTTGGGAGGTTTATCCTCAACTGGATCTTTCTTGTCATCGCCGCTATTCTCTTTGGTGCATCCACCATGTATACGTCATACGAGGAAGTGGGCGTCCAACGTCCGGTAAACGACGGGTTTTGGGCCTCTTCTTCTCCGACATCGTCGTCCATACCATTGATGTCGTCGGAGCCGTAATCGAGCATGTCAGTTAGGTCTTTGACAGTGGCTATTAAGTGGGCGGGGGGGTGGGAAGCGAAATTATCCGTCATCCCGCTATGGAGAGTGTTTTTAATGAGTTTAGCACGTCGCCTAAAGGTGAGTGCCAGAAGATGTCCACGGAGCTGAATTCAACAATCGACACCCGATCAAGCTCGTCGTGCACGGACGCACATGCCTTGGAACCTGTAGCCGGAAACGTGTCTGAGGTTCTGGCAACACAGATCTCACTTGATGTTGGGTCTGTGTGCGGCTGCAACGCCGCTGAGTCTGCGGCCTCCATGGCAGGGCTGAGCCTCCCGTCCTCGGATGGCGTGATCTGCTCCAGATCTAGAGCCGGAGCGGTTGTAGGTTCCATCTCCTGGGTGTGGTTCGATGACAGATTTAAGTCATGTTCATCGTGGTGACAGGGAGCGGCTACTGCCGCAGTCTCGAATCCGTCGAAGATCAAGTCTCCGCGGATGTCCGCGACATAGTTCAAGCTTCCAAATCTGACCTGGTGGCCAGGGACGTAGCTATCGATCTGCTCTAGATGGCCAAGCGAGTTGGCCCGCAGTGCGAAGCCGCCGAACACGAAGATCTATCCAGGGAGGAAGGTTTCTCCCTGGAGAATGTTGTTGTGGATGATTGAGGGGGCCATCGAACCTCTTGGCGGCAACATAGCGGATCTCTCAGTGAAAGCACCAATGTCGGTGTCAAAACCAGCAAATCTTGGGTAGGGGGTCCCGAACTGTGCGTCTGAGGTTGATGGTAACATGAGACAGAGAACACAATGTTTACCCAGGTCGGGGGCCTTTCGATGGAGGTAAAACCCTACGTCCTGCTAGATTAGTATTGATGAGTATGGGGGTTACAAGAGTTGATCTACCACGAGATCGTAATGGCTAAAACCCTAGAAGTCTAGCCTATCTGATTATGATTATCATCGTTCCCCTCTAAGGATCTAGCCCTCTGGTTTATATAGACACCAGAGGGATCTAGGGTTACATAAAGTCGGTTACAGTGAAAGGAATCTACATACTTGGTCGCCAAGCTTGCCTTCCACGCCAAGGAGAATCTCATCCGGACACGGGTAGAGTCTTCGGTCTTTGTATCTTCACAGCCCATCAGTCCAGCCCATGGCTAACAGGCCGGACGCCCGAGGACCCCTTAGTCCAGGACTCCCTCAGTGGTGGCCAACAAAGGAAGAGGTCGGGGCGGTCAGCGACACATGGCCTGCCGCGGGAGGCAGGGCGGGTGGCAGGGTCGTAGGATCGACGGTGGGATCGACGACGACGACATGTAGAGAGTCGCATGAAGTTTTACGCAGGAGATGAAAGGTACTTGGTGTGAAGCATTACAGAAAGGGCCATCTTCCCCATGATGGAGGGGAAGTTTTAAAGATTTTATGATATGCTGTAAGATATTTGCGAGTTTATCAAACTGTTGGATCACTTTTCAGCCAACTTCTTCTAAACCACAATTATTTGACAGATGTGGGAACTGTGTGTGTGTGTGGAGGGGGGGCTATGCAGGAGTCTGGACAACAGTCGCGCAAGAATTTGACACCCCGGGCCACCCAATCCCCCTCTCGGTCCCATTCCTTCCACTTCGCCCCTTCTTCCCCCTTTCTTTGCATCTACACCCTCCACCTCCACCAGCGTCTCTGTACTTCTCCGGCTGCCATAGAGGCATTGTCGGATGTTCGCACCCAACACCGGTGCACCAGCTCGCGCTGTCCACCATGGAGTCATTTGTACGTAGGTACACTTCGCCCCCTTGTCGACGACCACCATGGAAAACACTACTCTCGGCAGGTGTTCGGTCAAATGCCATTGAGCTTATTTTCGAACGCTATGTCATTTTTTAGAGTACGAAGGATGTCGAGCTACTTGACCATGGAGGATGAGTAGTTGTGCGATGCGTGGTTGGCCGTATCCGTGGATTTTGTAGGCAGGAGCGGAGGGGGGACCTTTTGGCAGCAAGTGAATGAATTGTTTCACGCATGAAAGAACAGTGTGCCTTATGACATGTACATCATTCAAGAGCGCAACATGAGGTTGTTATCGTATTGCTGGTACGCTATCCAGACCAGCATCACCAAGTTTTGTAATGTGGTTCGTCAGCTGAAGGCAAGGTGGCCATTACACGTGGCGAAGGACGAGATCACATGTTTTGCTTCCTTTTGCTCAACTTTGTTGATTGATTCATTCACTCAATGTTTGTCTACACATTATGTAGCCTGCCCGCGCTGTCGTGATGTACCACAGGACAGATGGACGGTCATTTAAGTACACACACTACTGGATCAAGTCGAAGGGGAGTATGTGTGGGTCGACATGGTCCATTGATAAAAAACTTGTTGGACATCCGGTTAATCTAGTCGAATTTCAGACATTGTTGTACCAGACTTAATTTACATGCTATGTATGAATGATTTGTGCTATTTTCGATCCGAACTTTGATGAAATCCGCCGTGTTTGCATGAATTTTGTACGGTTCATAGAAACCTTAATTGAAATGTATGGGGGCAGCGTTGGATGGTGGCCTCCCGCATCCGTGTTTGCGGACTGGTCCTCCTATCCGCGAACAAATGCGGGAGAAAAATTGTCGTCGTTGTTGGAGATACCCTTACCAAAGAAAGCCCTCTATAGCAAGGCCAGCTTTGTGGATCTAATTCAAAACAACTCCAAATGGCCGACCCATTTCGTCCACCCATGTCCCTTTGGGTCAAAGCAGATAAAAACTCCAGCCCAACGCACCAACCCAAACTCAAAAGCGTCCCTAGACATCTGCAACGACGCATTTCAGGCTCAAATTAGGGACGGGTTTGTGTCAGTGGAGACATGAAACAGACACACGGTGGCCCCACATGTCGACCGGCCAACCACCACAAGCGGTCATATTTATTGTGGCCACCTACCGTGGGCCCACACGTCAATCTACGAGAGACTTCAGCGGCAATGGCAAGAGCAAGCTCACCCTCGGCACCAGCTCCTCCCACGCTCCTCTTCCGCTGCCGCTGGCGCCTGCATGCCCCGTGAGGGAGCGACTGCACATCCCGGTGCACCAAGCGCGATGGCGCTGGCAGTTCCAGCAGCCGCTGCCGTACCCAAATGTCACGCTGCTTCACTAATGGCACCTCGATCTACAACGCATCCCGATGCCGGTAGTGCTGCGGTCGCGCGGGCTGACGCCGAGGAGGTACGGTGGCGCCGGGAGCTCCTGACGCCGAAGCAACGTCGGCTACCTACGCACGCGCCGGACTCTCTCGATTAGGAGGTCTGGTTTTCCCTCGAGCACGAGGAGCAACGCCATCGCGACCTCCATCACCACCACATCTACCCCCCACCGTCCTCGGTCGTCAAGCCGGAGGAGGAGGCTATCTACCAGGCGGCATTGGCGGCGGCCATGCAGACCTCCATCGAGGAGGAGCGGCGCAAGGCGGCGGCGGAGGAGGCAGCCTACGAGGCGAGGCTGAGCCCAAGGTCAAGCCGCCAACGCCGGAGCCCGTGGAGCGGTACGTATGGATTGGCGGGCTGCGAGTGGGTCAGCCCCCTCCCCCCTCAAGTGGCTCGGCGCGACGCCGACGCAGGAGCAAGTGTACCTCGAGCAGTGGAAGGCCCGCGCACTGGCTGCATAGCGGGAAGAGGGCGAGCGCCAAATGCAGGTCAAGCGCCAGCTAGAGGAGGGAGCGTCGTGCCCACAGACAAGTAGTCCAGCTGGCGGTGCTGGCCAACGTGGCCCGGGCTTGGGAGGCGGCATTCCCCTGGGCGGGCCCCGCGCCGGAGTTGGTCGACCCCACCAGCCCCCGGTCGGTCGACCTCACCGACCCCGGGTCGGACGACGAGGACGCCTAAGGCAGCGCGCGGCGGCGCAAGTTTTTTTAATTATGTTTAATTAATGTTTATATGGACTTTGGCCGACGGTTGATCAGCTTTTAATGTTTAATTATGTTTAGTTTGAATGTGTTTGTTGGTTTTTTCTAAATCCACGGTTAACACACGGGTTAACATTCTATGCATGCATCGACCGAAATGAAAAAACGGGCACGAGTGTTTATGCAGCCGACCCGAACAATAAGAAGCGGACGAAACGTGCGTACGTTTGGCCGGTTGGAGTTGCTCTTAGTTTCACCACGTAGTACGTAGTGAAACGTTTACGAGGAGTCCGCTACGCAGTGAAACGTTTACGAGCAGTCACGGACTGGTGGCCCCGCTAATTTAACAGCGGTCCATGGGCCCGCATGTCACTATGTCAGAGATTGTCCCTCGTAATTTTGGCCGTGCACGCGGTGCATCATATCCCAGCCGAAAATACTAGACAGACGACACTCCATGCACGATGCATGCACGATTTACAATCAAATGGATGTGAAGCACTTTATTCCCTGATTCAATGGCTGGATGTGGAGGGTCGTTCATGCATCGTCCAAAAACGTCGTGTGTATAGCAGCTCTCTATCCCAGCTACGCGCCTACGTCCCCAGTAGAGCTGCCCATTGCACTAGTAGGTGAGCCCATCAGTTCTTGTGGTGAGACAGGGAGAAAATGTGGATTTAAGCATGCATGGAAAGTAGCGAAACGATTCGGCATGGAGTGATTGGGGAGATGAAATCGATGATGAGATGATTGAAGGTCCGATTGATGAGATGGGAAGGAGGCGCTCCGTACAACTACTGCTACAGCAGGGGCAGTAGCAGCAGGGGCCGGCATTAGCAACAGCGGGGGAGATTGCGAGATCTCTGCGACTTGATGGCGCCACTCTTTCCTCTCACGCGGTCACGCCTAGTAGAAAAAAAAAATGCTATCTCGACGTCTTCTCCACTCCCTTTAATCCATTCCATCGTGTACATATCACTGCATTTGTTCAGACACGAACACTCATCGTGTACTCCTCACGTCGAGGGCGATACACAAGACACATTGTCGGAGAAGCCTCATCGGGAGTGTGATACGAAGGCACGTCAACGAGGTCTTTTGAAGACCCGATACCCAACACATCCGGAAGGGACCATCAGGGAGTGCAGCCGGTATGCGTTGCCCTAGATCGACTCATCAAGAGCGTCGGGCCTGTCCGGCAACTTGGCTGTACAGCCAGGGCATGCCCAGTTTTGCATACAACAACATAATTATCGTGCTATAGAATTCACATACGACCTTGAATGGAGATGGCCTCAGAAGAAAGTTATCCATTTGGACGAGACGGACAAGTTTCATGTTGAACGTTTTGTGATTCGAAGTCATCTTAAAGGTGTTTTGTCTCGTTTTCTATCTTCTGCAGTAGAAAAAACATGAAACTTTGCCCGGTCAATGCCCAGACGCCCGGACCTTTGTCCAGCTTCAATTCCAACCTCAAGCGAGAGGACACATATCATGTGTTTTGCAGGTGCCCACGGGCTGTGGATTTATGGCGTACCATGGCGGAGGTCTGGAGAATTCCCGAAGTCACATCCATACGGAACACGGGGCCGGAATGGTTCTTGCACCTCTTGGCAGAGTGTGACGAGGGTGACCGTCTCAGAGTCATCATGGTGATGTGGAGGTGTTAGTTCATACGTAATGAGATCCAACATGACAAGAAACCACGCCTATGGAGGTTTCTCGACGCTTCCTATAGAGCTATGTTTCCTCGCTGTTGGGTGTACAACAATTCCTAACAGGAGACTGGGATAAGGGGAAGATGGTTCTGCAGCATGAAGGGGCGGTGCGGCGATCTTCGCATGTGTCGACGGGACCAAAGCTTCCTCGGAAGTGGCACCCACCGCCGCATGGGTGAGCTAAGCTGAATGTCGACGGATCCTTCGCCCACGAGGATGGTACGGCGGGCTCCGGCATGGTTCTACGCGGTCATGATGGCGCCATCATCTTCTCTGCTTGCAGAGCCCTGCGTTCGTGCCCTAACCCACTTCATGCCGAGCTGGAAGGGTGCCGGGAAGGACTCGCACTGGCCTTACAGTGGACAGAGCTACTGATCACCCTCGAATGCGATTGCCTGCATGAAATATCGTTGATCAAGGCGACGGGACAAGACCGATCCGAACATGCAATGGTGGTTTCAGAGGTCAAGCTTCTTTTGGGTTCTAGGGAGTCTAGTGTTACTCATATCTCTAGAGAGCAAAATAATGTAAGCCATGTTTTAGCAAATTTCGGTAGAACGGAGGACCGTACGGTGGTTTGGCTCCGCTCTGGCCCGGCTAACATCCCTAGTTTGTGTAGGGATGAACTTCTATGCTCTTGAGTAATACAACCCTTTTACCCCCGCAAAAAAAAATTCCAACCTCCCGATGTCTCCAAGAAATTACATAGACAATTTCCTATATGTCCAACTTTTCGTCCGACCCTGGGCAGGATTGTCCGACCATTCTGAGATCCTACTAATGCAGTGCATTGTTTTGGCCGCGGGGGCTGCATACAACTTCAGATTGAGATGTTCCGAAAAAAGCAAAGTTGTTGGCCTTGACGATATCAAGAATTTTCATGGTTATCACTTTTCCATTTGAAGTAATCTTAATTGTGTTTTCTCTCATGCCATAATCTGGTGTCAGTACGTGCATCTTTAAATTTGTCATAACTTTTGTGTCCGAGCTTCGTTTTGGACCATATTTATCTCCATTTTGATAATCTCAGAGAGTGCCATCAAATCTAGAAATCAAATTTTCAAATGGACTTCATCTCCGTATGGATTCAGGCCATTCTTTATGATCATGCCACTTTTGAAGGCCAAACATTTTCCCTAAGAGTAGCTTGGTCCATGTTAATCCGCATGAAGATTATGATATACTTGCTGAATGTTTGATTTTCGAGGCGCGATCTTTTGCATTTCCACCTATCCATATTTGCTAGTCTCTCCGGTATCATGCAATGCTCACTCCCACCTCGAGATTTGGTGCATCATTTGCCGATACATCCAAACCTCGTGGGAGAACTTTGTAACGTCTCAAATTTTATTAAATTGGGATGTTAATAGAATCATTTATGCATATCATATTTTATTGCATCTTGGAGTTTTATTAAATGTTCAAATATTTTTCCACTCAAGAAAAATAAAAGAGAGAAGATAAAATGACTTCTTCAATATAAAAAGAGTTGGAATAGTATTAGAATATTATTTGGAGTTTTTCAAGTTTATTTGATAATTATTTTATTGGCCAAAAGTGGATTTGTTGCATAAAATAAATATTTTTAAAATTATATGAGTAGAACAAAATGTTCACTATGCACCATATTATCAACAATGGTTTTAGGAATTATTCTGGTATTTTTATAAATCCGTCTGGTTTTGTTTTTTTACCCTAAAGCATTTTCTGTAATAAAAAAAACAATGCCAAGACCGAAACTCAGTTCGGCCCAGGAGCACATCGACTAGGCCAACCCACCCTTCGCGCCAGCCGCCCACCCTCATCTCTCTCTCCCGCACTCACCAATAGGTGGGAGCCCCACGTTATCATCCCCAACCTCCCACCACACTGCTCAAAATTAGCTATCTCTCGCGCGCAACCGTCGGGTAAAGCTCTCGGGATAGAGCTTATCCGCCGCAGCCCCACACGCTCTGAGCTTGCCTATATAAAGACCAGGACCCCCTCTCTCAATCTCATCGTCCTGCTCATCTTCATGCTGCCCTCACCGTTGACCCTCCTTGTTTGAATCTCGTCGGAGCCGAGCCACCTTATCGTCGATTTCGTCACCGGTAAGCCACCCGAAGACCCCTCGCTCTGTTCTTTTGAAACCCCGCTACCACACGCACCCATTTGTCACCTTTTTGCCGCCTAGGTCATGCCGGAGACGCCGCCTCAACGACCCCTCACCCGCCGGAGCACCAGAGCTCCACCGCGATCCCCTGCTCGACCCCATCATCGCCGAGGACCACCGCCACCATCGTTCAAACTGCCTCGTCGAGCCACACCCCTTCGTCTACTTTACCAACGTCGGAGACCGCCAAAGACGCTACCCCCTCATCACCCGCCACCTGCATCGCCGCCGTGTTCGTCGTCGACACAGTTGTCCCGTTGTAAGCCGCCGCCACTCCACTTGTTCATTAGATCGTAGATTGACGGCTTAGATTAGATTAATTTAGTTTTTTATTTTTGAACCAGTATGTGCTAAGTTTTAGATGGCCGCTGTTTAACCTTGGCGGCGAATGGGTATGCACCAGTAGCATCGTGCCACGTGTCCAGGGACCTATTTGTGATTATTTTTCTTCACTATTTAGTCCCTGAGTTTCACAGTTTAGTCCCTGAATTTTGAATAGCCATAGTTTTGTGCTCGTAGATCTAAACTAGATGAAACAAGCGGCAAAATGTTCATCTCGAATAGCTTTATCCAGTGAACCCATCTTTGCAAACTTTTTCAAATTTCAAATTGGAATTTATTTAGATTCAAATTTAAACTCTATTTGGCCATATTCCTAAACCATATATACGTTTGAATTAATTCTTTTTACACTTTGGAACCCTAGCCAAATCCTAAGACTTGAAATGGTATGCGCACACAATTAGGATCTGTCCATGATAATTTCACTCCTAAGCCATGTATAAACTTTAGTTCACATCACAATTTTTGAACCTTATTTCACATGTTGCTTTTTGCACTTAGAAAATTTTCATGAAAGTTAAGTGTGTTGGATTTTTTATTTGGGGTTTCCAAGTCTTTTCATGTTGCATGTTGTTTTGATTCTCTGAATGATGCTTATGTGTGTTTATTTACTTTGGCGATAGATTATCCAGAGTGTGAATCCGAGTATTATCATTCTCTAGAATTGAACCACCTATATCAAGGCAAGTTTACATCTTGATCATACTTTTATTACCTATGTTTTTATATGCACTTAGTTCTTTGTGGTAGGATTGCATGATTAGGATCTATGCCGGATGGCTATGCTTCGCCTAGTAGTTCATTTGAGGTAGGTCTGAACTTTACAACCTTTGTCGACACCGTGTAAGATTCTATTGCCTCACCAAAGTACACTGGGTCTAGGAAGTGTTGTTATGGTGAGACATGAGTGACAAAGTAGTAATCAGGACCAAGACTTTTAATGAACTACCTGGGCGGAATAGGTTTGAATGGTGGCGAAGTACAACGGGAGCAGTCATGGGAAATCCATGGGAGTGCACACTAGTGGCCCGTCCGCTCAGGCTCAAAGGGATCTGATAACCCACAAGTATAGAGGAGCACAACTGTTTTCGAGGGTAGAGTACTCAACCCAAATTTATTGATTCAACACAAGGGGAGCCAAGGAATATTTGTAAGTATTAGCAGTTGAGTTGTCAATTCAACCACACCTGGAGATCTAATATCTATAGCAAAGTGATCAGTAGCACAGTAGTATGATAGTTTTATAGTGATAGCAGTGATAGTAACAATAACGGTAACAGTGACAATGGTATTGGTAATTTTGTAGCAGTTGTAACAATAGTAACTTAGCAAGAACAAAATGTGAAAAGCTCGTTGGCATTGGATCGGTGAATTCGTTGGATGATATTCATCATATAACAGCCATAACCTAGGGCGATACAAAACTAGCTCTAGTTCATAAATATAATGTAGGCATGTATTCCGTAAATAGTCATACGCGCTTATGAAAAAGAACTTGTATGACATCTTTTGTCCTAACCTCCCGTGGTAGCGGGGTCCATAAGGAAACTAAGGGATATTAAGGCCTCCTTTTAATAGAGAACCGGAACAAAGCATTAACACATAGTGAATACATTAACTCCTCAAACTACGACCATCACCGGAAAGTATCCCAATTATTGTTACCTTGGGGTTTACGGATCATAACACATAATAGGTGCATATGACTTGCAAGATCGGATCACAAACATATATATAATGGTGATAATATAAATGGTTCAGATCTGAAATCATGGCACTTGAGCCCTAGTGGCAAGCATTAAGCATAGCAAAGTCATAGCAACATTAATATCAGAACATAGTGGATACTAGGGATCAAGACCTGACAAAACTAAATCAATTACATGATGAGTCTCATCTAACCCACCGTCCGACAAGCCTACGAAGGAATTACTCACTCCCGTCGGTGAGCATCATGAAATTGGTGATGGAGGATGGTTGATGATGACGAAGACTGATACGTCTCCAACGTATCTATAATTTTTGATTGTTCCATATATATTATATTATCTGTTTTGGATGTTTAATGGGCTTTATTATACACTTCTATATTATTTTTGGGACTAACCTACTAACCCAAGGCCCAGTGCAAGTTGTTTTTTTTCTATTTCAGTGTTTCGCAGAAAAGGAATATCAAACGGAATCCAAACGGAATGAAACCTTCGGGAGAGTTATTTTTGGAACAAACGTGATCCAGGGGACTTGGAGTAGACGTCAAGAAAGGAGCGAGGATGCCACGAGGCAGGGAGGCGCGCCTGTGCCCCTTGGGCGCGCCCCCACGCTCGCGGGCCCCTCGCAGCTCCACCGGCCTACTTCTTCCTCCTATATATATATCCATATACCCCAAAAACATCCAGGAGCACCATGAAACCCTATTTCCACCGCCGCAACCTTCTGTATCCAAGAGATCCCATCTTGGGGCCTTTTCCAGAGCTCCGCCAGAGGGGGAATAGATCACGGAGGGCTTCTACATCAATACCATAGCCTCTCCGATGTTGTGTGAGTAGTTTACCAAAGACCTTCGGGTCCATAGTTATTAGCTAGATGGCTTCTTCTCTCTATTTGGATCTCAATACAAAGTTCTCCTCGATCTTCTTGGAGATCTATTCGATGTACTTCTTTTTGCGGTGTGTTTGTCGAGATCCGATGAATTGTGGGTTTATGATCAAGATTATCTATGAACAATATTTGATTCTTCTCTGAAATCTTTTATGTATGATTTGTTATCTTTGCAAGTCTCTTCGAATTATCAGTTTGGTTTGGACTACTAGATTGATCTTTCTTGCAATGGGAGAAGTGCTTAGCTTTGGGTTCAATCTTGCGGTGTCCTTTCCCATTGACAACAGGGGCAACAAGGCACGTATTGTATTGTTGCCATCGAGGATAAAAAGATGGGGTTTATATCATATTGCTTGAGTTTATCACTCTACATCATGTCATCTTGCCTAATGCGTTACTCTATTCTTATGAACTTAATACTCTAGATGCATGCTGGATAGCGGTCGATGTGTGGAGTAATAGTAGTAGATGCAGAATCATTTCGGTCTACTTGTTGCGGATGTGATGCCTATATACATGATCATGCCTAGATATTCTCATAATTATGCACTTTTCTATCAATTGCTCGACAGTAATTTGTTTACCCACCGTAATACTTATGCTATCTTAAGAGAAGCCACTAGTCAAACCTATGCCCCCCGGGTTTATCTTCCATCATATAAGTTTCCAACCTATTTTACTTTGCAATCTTTACTTTCAATCTATATCATAAAAATACCAAAAATATTTATCTTATTATCTCTATCAGATCTCACTATTGTAAGTGACCGTGAAGGGATTGACAACCCCTTTATCGCGTTGGTTGCGAGGTTCTTATTTGTTTGTGTAGGTTCGAAGTGACTTGCGTGTAGTCTCCTACTGGATTGATACCTTGGTTCTCAAAAATTGAGGGAAATACTTACGCTACTTTGCTGCATCACCCTTTCCTCTTCACGGGAAAACCAACGTAGTGCTCAAGAGGTAGCAAGAAGGATTTCCGGCGCCGTTGCCGGGGAGGCTTACACCAAGTCAAGTCAAGATTCGATCTCCCGCCAACGTGTGATTTCTGGCGCCGTTGCCGGAGAGATCTACGCACAAGTCAAGACATACCAAGTACCCATCACAAACTCTTATCCCTTTGCGTTTTCTTTGCCTTCTTCCCGTATGTATCTTTGTTTGTGTTTTCATGTGACTTCTATTTGCTTGCATCTTTGCTTGCTAAAAATCTATTGATATGGATCCACTTAAAGTGTTCTACTTGGATCATCTTTGATCCTTATATGCTCGTGCTGAAACCCCAACTAGCCTGGTTGATGGGAAATCTTTAGGTGAGCATGCTCATTTTGTGCCTAACCGTTTGTCTGAAAAATGGAGACTCTTATGGGATCAAATAAACAGATTGCTGTGTTATGCTTGGAATCTTTGTGAAATTTATGATTTTACTTGTTGCTCTAAGAACCCTAAAAAACACCTCCCCTACCTATGTGAGTTTAATGATAATGAAATCTTATCTTCTTATGCAAAGGGTGTTTATAGTTACTATGATATCGAACAAATTGAAGAATTTGTTGCTTTTAAGGGTGCTTATGAAGTTGCTTCTTTGATTGAAAAGTATGATGTTACTCTCTACGAATCTGAAAATTTTGACATACTTAAATATTGCTATGAAAACTATGCTCATAATGTCCATGTCAAAGAATTTATTGAAAGCATGACCGCTGCTTGGGAAGAAAATAATGATATGCATGAATCTATAGATAATTATGATTTCGATGATTTGATTGAAATATCCCTTGATGAACATGATGCTTGCTATTCTTGTGGCCATGATGCCAATATTTATTAAAATGAGTTTGCTATAGTTCCTTATGTTAAACATGAGATCATTGCTATTGCACCCATACCTGATAGTTCCTTCAATGAAAAGTATGATTGTAATGATGTTATTATAAATTGTCTTAATGACAATTGTGTTAATGATATGCAAAACCTCAAGCTTGGGGATGCTAGTTTTGCTATGACTACTATTTGTTGCAATGATCATGATTGGGGTGATTCTTCTTTTGATCTTGAAAATTTATTTAAGCCCCATGATGAATATGAGATTGATAATAGTGTTTGCAATTATTGAAAGTGGGTTTGGAAGAGTGTCAACTTTAGATCCCACATATTTGGAGAATGTTCAATCTTATGAAGTTTTTGATAAAAGTGGGTTTGGAGAGGTCATGACTTTAGTTAATGTTAATCCCACTATTTTGGAAGAGTGTCAACTTTGCATGCATGTGGATCGTGTTGAAAATATCTTATGTGATAGCTATTTTGTTGAATTTGCTTATGATCCCACATGTAATTATTATGAGAGAGGAAATATGATTGTAGAAATTTTCATGTTACTAAATTACCTCTCGTTATGTTGATATTGCTATTGTTTCTTTCCGCTTCCTTGCATATGCTAGTTTTTGCTTGCTATGATAATTTGTTTGCCTATAAGATGCCTATGCATAGGAAGTATGTTAGACTTAGATGTGTTTGTCACGTGTTTTATGATGCTCTCTTTGTGCTTCAATTCTTGTCTTTCATGTGAGCATCATTGAAATCTCTATGCCTAGACCGAAGATCGTCCTCTCCAGAGCCCCGAACGGTCTCCAAATATGGCCTCCCGGTGAAGAACATGAGGTGGCGGCGGCTTCATATCGCAAAACGCGATGAAACTTCCTCTCCTATTTTTTCTAGCATCGAAATTAGGGTCAACGGAGCTTCTTGGGCCCCACTACCCACCAGGGCACGCCAGAGAGGGGTGGCGCGCCCTGGTGCTTTGTGGGCAGCTGGAGGGGGGGGCCCTCCGATGGGTCTTGGTTCCAGTATTTTTATTTATTCCAAAATAATTCTCCAAAAAGTTTCGTCCAAATCTGAGAACTTTTATTTCTATGCAAAAACGACACCATGGTAGTTCTGCTAAAAACGGCGTCAGTGCGGGTTAGTTTCATTCAAATCATGCAAATTAGAGTCCAAAACAAGAGCAAAAGCATTAGGAAAAGTAGATACAATGGAGACATATCAGGATCGTACATGTTTTCATGACTAGAAGCTTACGTGTGTAGCCACAAGCCATTATGGCCTCTAGCTTAGTTGGGCAGTTAGTGTGACCTCTTTCTGGGATAGGCTAGCAGATGTACAATATGTAGGTGTATCGGCCTATCAGTGGGTTAAGGGGGAATACATTTGAAAGACTATGTCTCGGTCTTCCGATCAAGGAGGTGGTCAAGTCTTGTGGGGAAAAGTGTGCAAACCTATGTAGAGTCAACCTAATCGATTAGCCTTGTCCCCAGTTACAGACATCTTGAGCACCTAGAAGTGGAATTGTCGGGAGATGTCATCACCCTTACTTTAGGAATAGATTGATTTGGGGGGGGGTACCATCTCAATCATATGCTATTTGTAGTGGTAGAATAATTTCTTTTATAATAGGGAGAAATCAACTTTATGCAAAAAAAATTAAACTGAGAGCTTTCCACCAGCCAAATCGAATGTACAAGTAGGATTATTATACTCTTATGATATGGCTTGCCAGTACATTCCATGTACTTACCTACACGGCTGCAACCTATCATGTTGCAAATTTATCTGACAAGGATTAAGGTGTGGTAGGTCGATTGTCTACACTTAGCTTTTGCTCGTAGAGTTGATGGACTCATTTACTTCTATGCTTCCGCAATATTTGTTTTATTTGGCCTTACGCCATATCTTTGTAATAAATTTGTATTACTCCTGGACTATCGATGAAATAAGGATGTGTGTTATTTCTGTTATTTCATCGAGTACTGTGTGTGCTAGCAAGTCGATCCAAGGACTAGCACAGTAAGCACAGAGACTCCAATCCTTTTTGGGTTGGGTCGCTACAAACTTCCTTTTGTTCTCCTACACATAAACCATCTACCTTCCTTAAATTAGTCACCATATCTACTTATCATGGCATCCATGACCATTCCAAGATATATGTTCATGCAACTTCCTTAATCGTTCATTACATGATTAGAGATATTTATTTGCCTTGCATGATGGTTAGAAAGCTAGCATGATATTTACATGGCTTTTCCATTTTTTATTTCTTTGCTATGCTAGATCATTGCTCACATTGGTACCCTACCAGAGGCATTCAATAGATGTTTTTGCATCATGTTTACTACTTGCATCATGTTCCAGTATCTTTAAGCACTTCAGAAAATGACTCGTGATCAAAACCTCATCCCCTTTTATTAGTATTGTCTTTCCTATGGACGAAATATGATATTTGATCACTTAACTGAAAATGCAGAGTCTTGAAGCTTTGCCAATCCATGTCCTTTGTAGCTTGAGGGATCCACATCTCCATCCATCTACTTGCCTAAGTTGAACCTTTCCTGAAATGTACTTGAGGAAAAAAATAGTCCAACAATATGTATGTTGACATGAATTACCAAAACCACCAAGGGAGCAAATGTGCTTTCAATCTCCCCCTTTTTGGTAATTGATGAAACCATACATCAAATCTTCAAATAGGAGTATATCATAGAATTACATTAAATCTTTAAGACACATGTAACATACATAAGCCCCCCCAACAAGTGTGTAGTCTTTTTAAAGATGATTGCTTTTGGAATGCAAATGCACACTAGGGTAGGAAACTCAATATGTCACATGCATCTTGTCCATATACATCAGAGTGAAGGATGTGAACGAAAGTGTTCATGTGTACATGACGACTTCTTGCAAACAAGTATGTGCAATAAGTAAGATACCATCATGCACAAGAGTGTGATGCATACATTTACCTTTAGGTGCTTGAGCATTGTACCCGAAGAAACAAAATTGAGAAAATACCAAGACTGGGATGACATGTATGGGAAGTAGTATCACAAGGTGAGTACTTATTCAAGAGCTGACATGTCCCCAAGAAAACAATAAATATTTGCAATAAAATTCCAAGGATTATTCTCCCCTAAAATTATAACTTCTCCCCCCTGAATCTGTGAGATTGTAGATACGGGGAGTAGGTAGGGTGAGACAAAATCAAATCAGAGAATTTATAGAATGATCAAGCAGATAAAATATATATTAGTTGTATGTTTCTCCCCACTTGGAAACATATAGGTCTCTCTACTCTTATAATTGTGCATTCGCTTCATAAAGAGACACTTTGCTGTATACCTTATACCTCTCTCTAAGTGAGGTTTTAGATAAGCTTTGATGCGATATCTCTCTCCTCCTTTGACATCAATTTTCAAGAAGGGTTTAGCTCATGGTGATGAATCAATTGGTAGGGTCCTTGAGGAGCACATCTAGCTGAGATAATACTGATTTTTGGTATCTCCGAGTAGGATCAATCAGTGAGTCCAAGGTAACTTGGAGCCAGGGGTTGATCACATCGGTGGGTGCGAGCCAGTTCACCACAATAAGACCTATGAACTTGTTAAGCAATCTAACTTGCAAACTCGGTGGCTCCGATGAATTTCGGATAGGAGGGACCGACTTCACCACAGAAAGAATGATTTGTCAATCTCAGCTCACTTTGCAATAAGGTCTTACAAGGATTTGCAGTGAATTTAGATAAGATTTGCGAGGAATTAATATAAGAAAGTAAATAGCCAAATGAAGTAAAAGTAAACACAAGATGCAGTGACCCAACCCAAATGGATCGGTGCGTCTGTGCTTTTCTTTGCTATCCCTGGATTAGTTTGCTAGCACACACAGTACATCGATGAAATACCCTAACATCACATGTTAAAAAGATAATGTAGATTCAGAGTATACCTCAAATAACACAGCGGAAAAACAATCATAAGGGCGTGGACTTCCACCAATGCCAACGAGAAGTTGAGTGTAGACCGCAACCCTACCATGTAACTCTTACTTGTCGAAATAAAATCCCGCAACATAAGATATTGCAGCCATATAGGTCAATATACTGAATGTATTGGCAAGTCACTCATAAAATGTCGGGGATAATTCTATCTCTATATGCAATTTGGTTGTTGGAGGCTCTGAGTTTAAGCTTTTGCATAAATACTAGTTTTTCCCTAACTCAAGATAAATCATAATAAGTAAAGTTGATGTCACTAATGAGATGGTTCCACCAAGCAATTCTCATATCCAAAAGTTGTAGGGTAACGTAGCATAAAACAAAAAAATTCCGACCTACACACCAGCCGAGGACCACTATGGAGACTGCATACAAGGCTTGATCTATAACCTCCCAACTAACATAGCGCAGCGGGAAGTAGAGTCAATGACGATCGACGGTGCAGATCCCCGCAGCTCGGATTTATAACCTCCCAACCGCGAGGATGTATACCCTCATCTGCCCCTTGGACAACCCTCCGGGAGGTGGTCGGACAGTCCCCCGGACGGTGTCGCGGACAGCCCTTCGGGAGGACCTTCGAAACTTGGATGGTCACTCAGATAGCCCTTCAGAAGGACCTTTGAAACTCGGACGGTCACACGGACAGCCCTTCGGGAGGCACTCTCGAACTAAGACCAAAACTACGATATCTCTATAGAGTTGCACACATACGGTGTCATCTATCCAGCAGGGCTTCGTCGTCCAGAACTAGTTCCCACCAGAACCCAGACAACCTTTCGTCTCTACGAAACTATTTTGCGGGGAGGGAGAGAGAAGACAGATCATTGCAATGGAACTTGTATGTGAGAAAGAGTGAGTGTGGAGAGTGCCTCTCCACCTCTATTTATAGGAAAACCCAAGGGGTAGGAGGCACATGAAAAACCCAAAATGTCCATACTTTATGTCACACATAAAGGGCATAAAGGGATGACAAGTGGAGCCCCATGGAAGAGCTGCACCCTCCAACGTCCCACCTTCATGGGACCCCCAAAGGGGGTTCCTTGATCCCCAAGTCCTTCTAGAAGCCTTTTGGGAAAAGCCCCAAAAGGTGGCTTTCCATAAATATCCCAAAAGGCACTTTCACTATTCACGACGACATTTTTCAGCGTCCGTTCAAACTAAAAATATTTATGTGGGCTTAGAACATTTCTAGTACCCACTAAAATAATTTTCAACGCGTTCCGAAACAATTCCGGATTAATGATTTTCATCTGCGAAAAGCATATGAAGTGGTTCCGGCAGCTCCGGAGCATTTCCAGCTTTTATCCCGGAAAATTCGAGAAAGTTTGCAGAATGACTCTGGCACCCTCCTAGAATTATCAAGCATGTGCCGAAACCAATTTGACTTAATAGTATATCCCGAAAAAACTTTTTGGTTTCACCGAAACTCATCCGATGACCTCTCTCTGCGAAACTTCTCCGGTGTCCGAAACTTTTTTGGTGATTTTCTCTCAGACTCCCTGTCTAGTATTCAGCAGATAGATGACCCTTAAACATGTGACCCTATAGGTTCGGTGAAGTATAGACATGACCCGGAACCCCTTCCGATCAATGATCAACATCGGAGCCATGGACACCCATATTGACCCCTATACCCACACAAAAAATATTTGAGTGAACCTCCAGTTGCAGTGAGCTATTCCTATTTCTTCGTGATATGTCACAAACACCCGAGGTGAGATTTATTGCATCCCCGTGGACAAACAATTTGTACACCATGCAAGTTACCTCATTACCGGTTTTGTTCTCTTTTCTCGTTTCTGTGTTCCGGCATCCCTATGATCAAATCACACTGTGTCTGGACAGATGATGATGGATACCGTAACAGTGAGAGGGCCCGAGAATATCTCTCCACCATTGAAGGAGCAAATCCCAATATTGAGCTATCTTGTTACTTGCCATACTTTTCCGTGAACCCGTAAGCCGCCGTAATAGCCACCTAGTTACGGATGACGTTTAACAAACCCCATAGTTCACAAAGCAAGCACGAAGGAACTCGATACTCTCATGGTCTAAGGTATTGTGCAAACATTAACTATCTCTATGATATTAACCATAAACTTGTGACGAAAAGAATCTCATAGCATACCATCAACTTGGGTCGATTCAACACATGTGTTCTACCAACATTGTGCCCTCAAAAATTGCCAGCATAGACATATGCCCATGATCAGGAAAATGGGATCATCATGCAATACATGAGCCAGTCTTAGAGGCAATTCTAGGAATACATTTTACTGTTTAGTATACCACACGTGCACATGAGTTTCCCTCCGAGCCTCGTGGATATTGCAGACTCGAGAATCATTGCGGTTATAACATGGAACAAACATAATTATGAACTTGGAGATAAATAATATCATTTATTATTGCCTCTAGGGCATATCTCCTACAGACTCCCACTTGCACTAGAGTCAATAATCTAGTTAACGCTAATGCACTTTACACCTATGGCATACAGGTGTAAAAAATGCTTCGCATGTGGTATAGCCTGATGTCCATCGGATCTGACAACTTCTGCTCCGTGTGTATCTCTGCATATCCTCGCGTTTTCACGCTTTCACAAAATTCATATTTTGTGTGGACTTGGCTTTGTATATATGTGAATCATTGGTCGAAACCTGATTCCTTAGACTGAGTTATGGAGCAACTATCTGCAATAGTATCCCATTGACCAAAGCCTTCTTGGAACCATACTAAGTTAATGAATGAACTATACGATTCATCATCTTTGTCTTTGTCGCTTCTAAAGCAGCAACATACTTAACCTCTATTATAGAATTCGCCACAGTAACTTGTTTGGAACAATTTCCAACTAACTGCCCACCATATTGTGTGTTACACAAAACCCTCAATTTAAATTGAAAATCGCATGGAGAAATGATGAAGATTTTATCGATGTAACCTTTTACAACGAACTCTTCATGATGTCCACTTGCAAGAAAACATGTCATCAGTGCTACTTTAGTACTCAATGATCCCTTTTCACTGTTGTCCCATGATCAGTACTTTTGATCACTTTGGTATCTATACTCGCAACAGCTTGGGAGTATTGGACATATCTGGTTGTTTTACATACCATGGAATACATGATTAATCCAAACACAGGAGTGTGTGAAATCTCCATCATGTATTTTTCTCATTAGTGTTTTGGGACACTGATTCTTGCAAAAACTCTTTCCATGTGACTTCAGCAAGAATCATTCCTTGTCGTTCTTAGTGCTAAACAATTTTAGCATCTTGTCAATATGTATTTTTGCTCAGCCCTATTAGGTAAATCTATCTCCATAGATCATTATTCCTAATATCAAGGCTATTTAGCCCAAGCACTTCATCGAAACTATTTTCAAATGAAGTCCTAATTCGTGTCAAGAAATTTATTTCCAATTAACAATGTGTCAAGCACACAAGGTTTTCAGAAATATTACTATGCTCCCACTTAATTTCTTGAAACCACAAGCATCTTCATTACCCATTGATGAAGTCAAACCCCTTTGACCATTCCATCAAAAACGAAGATTCCAATTCCATTTTGCTCTCTTTTATCCATTGCTGGAACTCTGAAGCTAGCATACTTACTAGCATCCTCTGGACCAACAAAATACTTTGGATTGTATCACATACAAGTCCTAGGTTGTATTTCCATTTCATGGAAATTCTTTTGTCATCCATGTCTCATATCTCATGTTTGAAATATGTATTAATTGCTAGTTTAACCTGAACTGAATTTAAGCATTGCTATGGTGAGATAATCTCATTATAGTCAACTCCTTGAACTTTTTCTTGCAACAAGTCGAGCTTAATGGATAAAACATTTTTATCCGTATTAGTTTATAGTCCCATTACAATCTGTTAGACTCTAGGTCTTTCGGAGGGTTTATCAAGATTTTAATCTTGAATCATTTATGGAAACTATCTCGGATTACATTGGCATTTAGCCAATTCCGTAGTCAGGGCCCATCAATGCTTCCTTGTGTATCGTAGGTATACTGTTGTCTAACAACAATATCTCGTTTGCGCACTTGAGAGGTTTGCACGAGCTTTGCCTACGCTGTTCAGCTACAAGGTCGAACGAAGTCCATACATCTCATGTAGAGGCTTCCACATCAGTCGCAGTAGGAAACTCTGGAATTACTTCCAAGGTTCCATTCCTTTAACCTGATGACGAAGATACTTGTTATCTCGTCGAGTTGCACTATCCTCCCACTCACCTTTTGCAAGAACTATTCTCTATAAAATCATACCATTTTGTGGCAAAATCCTTGGCCTCGGTATAGTAGTGGTGGAATACCCAAAGTAGAACTTGTATGAAATAGGCATGTAACCTTTTACACAAGCCCCATATTCCAAATGTTAAGAAAAGATATATCATGGTTGGTCGTACCATACCATGTCGTCATTTCAACAAACCTAATGGAGCTCTTTTCAGTGTAAAAACCTCAGTCTCTAAAGCATTACTCTTTAAAAGTGATAATGGCAAATTTATTTATGTATCTTTGATCTTACCATGTCATAAATGGTTTTATTACATCTTCACAGACATTTCACTCATAGTGGTGTTCCAGGAGTTGTAAGTTATGAAACTCTTTTCACAACTCATCAGACATTCGCTAAACTTGTAACTCAGATATTCCTTTCTGCAATCAAATTGTAGAAACATAATTTCCGTGTTACAATAACTTCTACTTCATTTTTGAAAACCTTTCGAAGGATTTCAAAAGATTCAGACTTACGTCTCATCAAGCAAATATCCATATATCTACTTGAGTCATTTCTGAAGATATATAAATCCACTACTTGCAACAACATTTATTGAACTACACACATCAAAATGTATGATCACCAATAAGTTTGCTGCTCATTCCTTATGGCCTGTGAACGGTATTTCAATCACTTCACTTTTCGGAGGAAAGTTGCAAGTGTCAGATGATTCAAAATCAAACAACTTCAAAATCCATCATAATGGAATTTTTCCATGCAAGTTTCTCCAATGTGACCAAATGCAGCACCACACATGTGTGGTATTCTAATAGTCTTGCGACATTTAGCGTCAGTGCTATGGATGTATCATTTTACCATCAATATTCATAACATACATCCCATCTTGGATGGAAGCATGGCCCTTCATGTTATTCATAATACTGAACAACAATTGTTGTTTTATGAACAACCCTTTTGCAATAAACATTGTGCAATGGGCTAGAGTGTAAGAAACTCTAAAATGAATTCTAAAAGTAAACACTGAGGTAATATACTAATATCATTATTCATAACATACATCTCATTCATAATGAAAGTATGACCCTTATGTTTATTCATAATACTGAACATCAAAAGTTCTCTTATGAATAACCTTCTTGCAAGATACCTTATGCAAAGGGCTAGAGTGTGAGAAACTCTAAAATGAATTATGAAAGAAAATACATAGGTAATACACCGATGGAAGGTATAGTAACTTTTACTATGTTCCCAACACGTATTGAAACCTCATTCCTGGTTAGTCTTTCTAGGCCATAGTAGCTCTTACATCGATTCGCAACAGATTGCAATCGAGCGGGTATCTTTGTGATTAACTCACAATACCCAAGAATTAGTGGTTAATATGTTTAACCATAATTCCCAAGAACTATATCTTCGACCAGCCTTCTATACATCAAAACTTGTATGCCATTCATACATGAGCTGGATATTCCAGTCATCTTTCTTCTGCCTTTATACTTATAACAGTTTAACTTTTAGTATTTCTCCTACTTGCAAAAGAAGCACCCAACTTAAGAGTGGCGTTAGCCCTAGAATTCCTAGGCATGAAAGTCATACTAACACCCTTTGGACACTTCCTTTCTCTTTAGGTTGTTGTTTTATTTACCTTTCATCATATGACATGCGTTCTTCTGGATCCCTCTCTTATCAGTCTAATGCATAGTAAACACTTTACTAATAATTTGCAAACAAACATTGCGTTGGATATTTCAAATCTTTTCAGCCTTTGTTTGTATCTGAAAATTAATTTTCAGTTCCATGAATATCACATAACTATCCCAAACTTTCGAAGTTCAAGTTTCATCGAAGCAAACATATTGCACTTGACCGCAACGGAATTCTAGCTTTTGGATCGAAGGACGAGAGTCTCATCATCCATTGCATTTAGCGGGAGTATACGGAAAGCATGCGATAGGACAAAGTCCTTCTCAGCACTTTTGAGGACAATCCTAACATTACGTTACCAATCGTAAAGTTGTAACTAGATATTTAACAACTATTCAATTTTAATAGGGAAGGTGGAAACGCGAGCCATTATTCTACAACTATTTTGCAAGAAACACTTAGAAAATGTTCATAATTAATTGCACTAAGAATTAAACATGTTAATTAAATAGTGCGCTCCCACTCAAATCAATGTCTCTCATAATTGATTTAGAGTGATTCAAGATCCATATTTCTATTCGATTCTATTGACGGGTTCATCACTGATGAGACGAATTTCAATCGGTAGGCAAACTTGCCGATCACATCTCTATGTGATTCTTGTTCATCTTTCGGTGGGTGTGTTCCGAGCTCAGGACTCTCCTGCCTAAACGTCAAAGACAACCAAGTGATCTTTCTACGAGGTCTGACCTCACCCGCCTCATTCCTCTCGATTCATCCGTGCTCATGTGTACATGGCGCACCCCGAAAAGATATGAATTTCAGATGGTGCTACACTTGGGTGAACACTAACTACTTTGATATTTTAAGTGAGAGGTCACCCTAATAAAAAGTGGCTACCGTGCAATCAAGAAGGATGCATCATAAGGGATAAACATCTCAAGCAATTCATAATAGCATGATATGGTATAGCCCTTTATGACGGAGAAGTCTTTCATTCCTTCGTCTTCGGCATTCGCGTCGGTGTTCACCTTCACGAAGATTGCCACCACCTTTTCAATGCACCAGATAATATTGCTATCTCTATCAGTAATAAAATAAGTGCATTACTTAAGGTTGACACGCAGGTCATTAAAGTGACAATCATATGGCTCCAGCCATCATGCCGAATCATGACACGTAGGTCATGTTAATCAATTTACATCATATAGTCATTCCATATATAATCAAATTATTATGAGCACTGCTATACCATATGACATGCACATGCAAACCCTCCTGCAAAACCAAGTTAGATGCCTCTAATCGGTTCATGCAAAAACTTGTTTTCCGTGGCTTCTAAGGTTTCAAAACAAACCGAAGCTACCAATGTCCATCATCAAGTATGATAATTCAAGTCGCTAGATTAACTTTGTGGGGTGTATGAAGCACAAGATAATAAAATTTCAAACCCCATACTAAACTTCATCATACACATGACCCCCGTGCAGATCATATCTGCATTGCCCTTTCGTCTGCGAAACATCCATCTTTCTTTAACTATGGTGGAACCCAAAGAACTGTTAGCACTTTGTTGATCTGTCAATCAACATACTCAGGAGCAGCATGAAAGGATCGCAGATTGCTAGAACTTTGTGATATTCCACCATGCCGTCAAGATCAGGATTATGCAAATTCAAGGGAAGCAACAAGAACATCGGGTACCATATTTCATCTCCTACCTGCACAAATAATTTTTAGTAATAGATCTCATCTATTACCTAATTTTATTGTGCAACACCCATACATCTCTATGTATTCTAGATCGCAACCTGCATCTACGCATAGCACGACTCATGATGCCACTGTAGGGTAACGTAGCAGAAAACAAAAAATTTCCGACCTACGGACCAGCCCAGGACCACTATGGAGACTGCATACAAGGTTTGATCTATTTTGTTACCGACTCATAGTGCAGCGGGAAGTAGAGTCGATGACGATTGGTGGTGCAGATCCTCGCAGCTAGGATTTACAACCTCCCAACCGTGAGGATGTATACCCTCATCTTCCCCGAGGACAGCCCTCTGGGAGGTTGCCGGACAGTCCCCCGGATGGTGTCGCGGACAGCCCTTCGGGCGGACCTTCAAAACTCGCACGGTCACTCGGACAGCCATTCGGGAGGACCTTTGAAACTCGGATGGTCACACAGACAACCCTTCGGGAGGCACTCTCGAACTAAGACCGAAACTACGATCTCTTTACAGAGTTTCACACATACAGTTTCATCTATCCAGCAGGGCTTCGTCGTCCAGAACTAGTTCCCACCGGAACCCAGACAGCCTTTCGGCTCTACGAAACTATTTCGTGGGGAGGGAGAGAGAAGCCAGATCATTGCAATGGCACTTGTATGTGAGAAAGAGTGAGTGTGGAGAGTGCCTCTCCACCTCTATTTATAGGAAAACCCAAGGGGTAGGGGGCACATGAAACCGAAGATGCCCACACTTTATGTCACACATAAAGGGCATAAAGAGCATAAATGGATGACAAGTGGAGCCCCATGGAGGATCTGATCCCTCCAACGTCCCACCTTCATGCCCCCCCAAAGGGGGTTCCTTGATCCCCAAGTCCTTCTAGAAGACTTTTGGGAAAAGCCCCAAAAGGTGGCTTTCCATAAATATCCCAAAAAGCACTTTCACTATTCACGACGACATTTTTCAGCGTCGATTCGAACTGAAAATATTTATGTGGGCTTAGAACATTTCCAGTACCCACTAAAATAATTTTCAACGCGTTCCGAAACAATTCCGGATTAGTGATTTTCATCTGCGAAAAGCATCTGAAGTGGTTCCGGCAGCTCCGGAGCAATTCCAGCTTTTATCCCGGAAAATTCCAAAAAGTTTCCAGAATGACTCTGGCACCCTCCAAGAATTATCAGGCATGTGCCGAAACCAATTTGACTTAATAGTATATCCCGAAACAACTTTTCGGTTTCACCGAAACTCATCCGATGACCTCTCTCTGCGGAACTTTTCCGCTGTCCGAAACTTTTCCGGTGTCCGAACTTTTCGGTGATTTCCTCTCAGACTCCCTATCTAGTATTCAGCAGATAGATGACCCTTAAGCATGTGACTCTATAGGTTCGGTGAAGTATAGACATGACCCGGAACCCCTTCCGATCAATGATCAACATCGGAGCCGTGGACACCCATATTGACCCCTATACCCACACAAATAAATATTCGAGTGAACCTCCAGTTGCAGTGAGCTATTCCTGTTGCTTCGCGATATGTCACAAACACCCGAGGTGAGATTTATTGCATCCTCGTGGACGAACAATTTGTCCACCATGCAAGTTACCTCATTACCGGTTTTGTTCTCTTTTCTCGTTTCTGTGTTCCGACATCCCTGTGATCAAATCACACCGTGTCTGGCCAGACGATGATGGATACCGTAACACCGAGAGGGCCCGAGAATATCTCTCCATCATCGAAGGAGCAAATCCCAATCTTGAGCTATCTTGTTACTTGCGATACTTTTCCGTGAACCCGTAAGCCGCCGTAATAGCCACCTAGTTACGGATGACGTTTAAGAAACCCCAAAGTTCACGAAGCAAGCACGAAGGAACTCAATACTCTCATGGTCTAAGTAATTGTGCAAACATTAACTATCTCTATGATATTAACCATAAACTTGTGACGAAAAGAATCTCATAGCATAACATCAATTTGGGTTGATTCAACACAAGTGTTCTGCCAACATCGTGCTCTCAAAATTGCCAGCGTAGACATGCCCATGATCAGGAAAACGGGATCATCATGCCATACATGAGCCAATCTTAGAGGCAAGACTAGGAATACATTTTACCGTTTAGTATACCACACGTGCACGTGAGTTTCCCTCCGAGCCTCGTGGATATTGCGGACTCGAGAATCATTGCAGTTATAGCATGGAACATAAACATAATTATGAACTTGGAGATACATAATATCATTTATTATTGCCTCTAGGGCATATCTCCTACAAAATTTACCTTTGACCCAAATTCATTTAATCGGTAACAGTGTTGAGATCTCTAGATAATCCAAATCCACTCGCTCAAATTGTCCATAATTGGGGACACGGCTAATCGATTAGTTTTATACTCTACAGAGGTTTGTGCACTTTTACCGCAAGACTCGATCACCTCCTTTGAAGTCCTCACACTGCTTGGTGTTTGAGAACAGGATGACCAAGCCATAGTCTTGCCGAACTACTCAACTATGTCAGTGCCCATAATAGCTTGTGGCTGCACACGAAAGCTTCTTGTCTCGAAAGATCCATCAATCCCTTTGAGTGTGGGTGGCCTTTTCAAACTGGGTGATCACTGGTACATCCCCAGTATCCCCTGGCCAAGTCTTGATAGATATTAGGTGCCTTGGCAAGGTCGTAAAACTAGGTGATTATAGGTACATCCCCCGGATCCCCTGGCATGGCCGTAGAACTGGATGATCACTAGAACATCCCTAGGATCCCCTGGCAAGGTCGTGGAACTGGGTGATCGCTGGTACAACCCAGGATCCCCTGGCGTGGTCGTAGAACTGGGTCATCAATGGTACATCCCCAGGATCCCCTAGCAAGGTCGTGGAACTGGGTGATCACCGGTACATCTCTAGGATCCCCTCTCCTTGCAATTAGTCCACCCAGAGGTGTATTGAAATTGTTGAAATCTTGAGGTTGATTTTGTCATCTTCACTCTCACAACTTTCATGCATCACTCATACCAATCCCCGTCTACTAAAGCATAGCAATAACAACTATTCATTGATTCTCGGGGCTTAGTAACAAGGGTGTTGGGGTTTCTACCTCATGATACTACTCAGGGACTAAAAATTCAATTTACCTATACTTGACGCAAGGTGGAAGGTGGCACTAATGCAATAAAACCTAGGAATTATAAAGAGATGATCAAAGTGACCTGCGTTAGTCTCTTGAAGATGAAAAATTCTACTCTGAGTCGTCTCTCCTTCACCTTATGATATATCTAACGATGAAAGAAAATAATTCAACACAATAAGAAAATCTAAATGAAGATCCAGATAAAAGATACAAATTATAGTAGAAATTATTTAGTAGGTAACTTTCTTAAGGAAGTTGTTTGGTTACATGTTGAGATAAGATCAAGAATGGGAATATGACATAGGTGTTATTTGAGGGTTTGGTCAAATTGGAACAAATTGAACATCAGGGGTTGAAGGGTTGTGAGGCAAGGTTCTATGACAAAGTCTATAATGGGTTTGATCGAAATATTTGACTTGGGTCCAATGAAAATGGTGGATGGAGTTGGTGGCATAAAAGTTTTATGTTACAATGATTTATGAAACATTTCCTAAGTCAAAATTTGTATAATGATGACACATGAACAGAGACAATACCTTCATTAACCATAAAGTGACACTTCTCCCAATTCAAGACAAGATTAGTTTGCTCACATCTCTACAAAACTCAATCAAGGTTGCTTAAGAAATCATCAAAAGAGTTTCCGTAAACAGAAAAATCATCCACGAAAACCTCAACAATCTTTTTGCAAAAATTAGAGAATATAGCAGTCATACATCTTTGAAAGGTAGCAGGTGCATTGGATAAACCAAAAGGCATACGTCTATTAGCATAAGTTCCAAAAGGGCAAGTAAAGGTGGGTTTCTCTTGATCAGGTTGTGAAACATGTATTTGAGAAAAAACAGAATATCCATCAAGAAAGCAAAAGTCCGTGTGCTTGGATAGTCTTTCTAGCATTTGATCAATAAAAGGAAGAGTGTAATGATCTTTTCTAGTTGCCTTATTTAATTTTCTAAAATCAATTACCATTCTATAATGAGTGACAATTCTTTGTGGAATAAGTTCATTTCTATCATTAGGAACAACAGTAATACCTCCCTTCTTAGGGACACAATGAACGGGACTTACCCATCTACTATCAACTACGGGATAGATTATACATGCTTCAAGAAGTTATAATATTTCAATACGTACCACTTCTTTCATCTTAGGATTCAAACATCGTTGGTGATCAATAACGCGTTTAGCATCAGGTTCCATATTAATCTTGTGCTGACAGAGAGTGCGACTAATGCCCTTAAGACCATCAAGAGTATACCCAATAGCAGCTCGGTGCTTCTTCAGAATTTTCAATAATCTTTCTTCTTGATGTTCTGAAATGTTAGCACTAATAGTAACATGATATATCTTTTACTCATCAACATAAGCATATTTCAAAGTGTGTGGCAACTATTTTAATTCAAACACAGGACCACCCTTAGGTGGAGGAGCACCTCCCAGAGTTTCAATAGGCAAATTGTGTTTGAGCAGAGGTCGTTGTTCAAAGAAAATTGTATCCATTTCATTTCTTTCATGCATATGCATATCATTTTCATGGTCTGGCTAATATTGTTCTAGTGGATCAGTAGGAGGCATGAAAATAGAAGCAAGACCAATTATTTCATCCTTACTGGTAATTCTTTTTTATGAGGTTGTCTACTAAACTTGTGGAAATTAAACTCATGAGACTCATCACCAAAACTAACATCGACAGTTTGTTTCTCACAATCTATTTTAGTATTAACTGTGTTTAAGAAAGGTCTACAGAAAATAATGGTACAAAAATCATCTTGTGGGGAACCAAGCACTAGAAAATTAGTAGGATATTTTACTTCCCCACACAAGACTTCGACATATCTAACAATCCCAAGTGGTGTGATAGTATCTCTGTTAGCATGTTTAATAGTGACATCCATGTCTTCTATTTCAGTGGGTGCTATGCCATTCATGATTTCTTGATATATGGTAAAAGGAATAGTACTCACGCTAGCACCCAAGTTGCATAAACCATGATAAAAATGATCTCCTTTTTTGACTGAGACAACATGCATGCCAACAACAGGTCTATGTTTATCTTTTTCATCGGGTTTAGCAATTCTAGCAGCTTCATCACAGAAGTAAACAACATGCCCATCAATATTTTCTACTAGGAGATCTTTAACCATAGCAACACTAGGTTCTACTTTGACTTGTTCTGAAGGTCTAGGTGCTTTTGTATTACTTTTGCAAACCACAGTTGAAACCTTAGCGTGTTCCTTTATCCTAACAGGGAAATGTGGTTTTCAATATAAGCAGCAGGCACAACTGGATCAACATTGTGAATAATAGTTTCATCTTTAGCTATTACCGGTTCTTTGATTTCTTATTTAATAGGTGGATGATATTTAAACCACTTCTCCTTAGGGAGATCAACATGAGTAGCAAATGATTCACAAAAGAGGCTACCATCTCAGAGTCAAGTCTATGTTTAGTGCTAAACTTGTGAAAGGCATCAGTATTCATAAAAGATTTAACACAATCAAACTTAAGCTTAATACCTGACTCTTTACCTTCGTCGAGTTCCCAATCCTCAGAGTTGCGTTTAATTCTTTCAAAAAGATCCCACCTGAATTCAATAGTCTTCTTCATAGAAGAACCAGTATAGGAAGTATCGAGCATGGATCGATCATCATGAGAAAGGCGAGCATAAAAAATTTGAATAATAATTTCTCTTGCAAGCTCATGATTGGGGAATGAATATAACATTGACTTAAGCCTCCCCCAAGCTAGAGAAACCCTTTATCCTTCACACAAGGCCAATATATTCTGATCATGATGAACTAGATGCATAGAATAATTTTTTGGTGAAATTCCAATTCCAATCAATTCCAATTCCAAGATCCAATATCATCTCATAGCCTATACCATGTCAATGCTTTTCCCTTCAAAGATAAAGGGAAAACCTTCTTCTTAGCTTCATCTCTAGGTAAACCTGCAAGCTTAAATAATCGACAAACTTAATCCAATATATCAAGTGCATATCAGGATGTTCAGTTCCATCTCCTTTATAAGGATTAACAAGCAGTTGTTCTATCATACCCGAAGGAATTTCATAACCAATATTTTCAGTAGGTGCAGTAGGTTGAGGGGCAACTAATTGTGGTTCCGGTCGAGGTGAAGATACCCCGTACAAACCCCTCAAAGGATGGTTCTCCATAGTAACAAGTAGCAATAATTTTCAGCACATAGTAATAATTTTTCCTTACCAATGTCCACTCACCAAGAGCGCTTAACTCCCCGGCAATGGCGCTAGAAAAGAGTCTTGATGACCCACAAGTATAGGGGATCAATCATAGTCCTTCCTATAAGTAAGAGTGCCGAACCCAACGAGGAGCAGAAGGAAATGACAAGTGGTTTTCAGCAAGGTATTTTCTGCAAGCACTGAAATTGTCGGTAATAGGTAGTTTGATAGCAAGATAATTTGTAACGAGCAAGTAATGGTAATGGTAAATAAGGTGCAGCAAGGTAGGCCAAACCTTTTTGGCAAATGACAGGCCAAAACGGTCTCTTATAATAGGCAAAGCGTTTTTGAGGGTACATAGGAATTTCATCTAGTCACTTTCACCATGCTGGTTTGATTCGTGTTCGCTACTTTGATAATTTGATATGTGGGTGGACCGGTGCTTAGGTTCTGTTCTTACTTGAACGAACCTCCTACTTATTATTAACCCCTTCACAAGCATCCACAACTACGAAGTAGCGCATAAACTAGGGTTTAAGCTTCTGTAACTCTAGCAACCCATCATCTAATAACTACTCCACAATGCATTGCCTTAGGCCCAAATATGGTGAAGTGCCATGTAGTCGACGTTCACATGACACCACTAAGGGAATCACAACATACATATCATCAAAATATCGAACACATATCAAGTTCACATGATTACTTGCAACATGACTTCTCCCGTGGCCTCAAGAACAAAAGTAACAACTCACAAATGATAATCATGCTCAAGATCAGAGGGGTATTAAATAGCATAATGGATCTGAACATATAATCTTCCACCAAATAAACCATATAGTAATCAACACTACTAGTCACCCACAGGTACCAATCTGAGGTTCCGGACAAAGATTGAACACAGGAGATGAACTAGGGTTTGAGAGGAGATGGTGTTGTTGAGGATGTTGATGAAGATTGCCCTACCAAAGATGAGAGGGTTGTTGGTGATGACGATGGCTTCGATTTACCCCTCCGGGAGGGAAGTTCCCCCTATCGGAATTGTTCCGCCGGAGGGCAAATGTGCTCCTGCCCAAGTTCCGCCTCGAGAGGACGACACTCCATCCCGAAAGCCCTCCCCTTATTTTATCTAGGTTAAAATGACCTATATACTAGAAGATGGGCACCGAAGGTGGGCCATGCTGGGCACAATCCACCAGGGCGCGCTTGGGGGCCCAGGTGTGCCCTGGTGTCTTGTGCTCACTAGGTGAGCCCCCTCTGGTAGTTATTTGCTCTAGTATTTTTTATATATTCCAAAATAATCTCCGTAAATTTTCACCTCATTTAGATATGTGTAGACTAGGTAACTCTCACAGAGCTTTTTCAAGTCCAGAATTCTAACTGCCGGTTGATACCTCTCCAACGTATCTATAATTTTTGATTGTTCCATGCTATTATATTATGTGTTTTGGATGTTAATGGGCTTATTTATACACTTTTATATTATTTTTGGGACTAACCTACTAACCCAAGGCCCAGTGCAAATTGCTGTTTTTTGCCTATTTCAGTGTTTCGCAGAAAAGGAATATCAAACGGAATCCAAACGGAATGAAACCTTCGGGAGAGTTATTTTTGGAACAAACGTGATCCAGGGGACTTGGAGTGGACGTCAAGAAATCAACAAGGACAGGAGGCAGGGGGCGCCTACCCCCCGGCGAGCCCTCCACCCTCGTGGCTCCACCGACCTACTTCTTCCTCCTATATATATCCATATACCCCAAAAACATCCAGGAGCACCACGAAACCCTATTTTCCACCGCCGCAACCTTCTGTACCCAAGAGATCCCATTTTGGGGCTTTTTCCGGGCCTCCACCGGTGGGGGAATCGATCATGGAGGGCTTCTACATCAACACCATAGCCTCTTTGATGATGTGTGAGTAGTTTATTTCGGACCTTCGGGTCCATAGTTATTAGCTAGATGGCTTCTTCTCTCTCTTTGGATCTCAATACAATGTTCTCCTTGATCTTCTTGGATATCTATTTGATGTAACTCTTTTTGCGGTGTGTTTGTCGAGATTCGATGAATTGTGGGTTTATGATCAAGTTTATCTATGAACAATATTTGATTCTTCTCTAAAATCTTTTATGTATGATTGGTTATCTTTGCAAGTCTCTTCGAATTATCAGTTTGGTTTGGCCTACTAGATTGATCTTTCTTGCAATGGGAGAAGTGCTTAGCTTTGGGTTCAATCTTGCGGTGTCCTTTCCCAGTGACAGTAGGGGCAGCAAGGCACGTATTGTATTGTTGCCATCGAGGATAAAAAGATGGGGTTTATATTATATTGCTTGAGTTTATCCCTCTACATCATGTAATCTTGCCTAATGCGTTACTCTGTTCTTATGAACTTAACACTCTAGATGCATGCTGGATAGCGGTCGATGTGTGGAGTAATAGTAGTAGATGCAGAATCATTTCGGTCTACTTTGTCGCGGACGTGATGCCTATATACATGATCATGCCTAGATATTCTCATAATTATGCACTTTTCTATCAATTGCTCGACAGTAATTTGTTCACCCACTGTAATACTTATGCTATCTTGAGAGAAGCCACTAGTGAAACCTATGGCCCCCGGGTCTATTCTCCATTATATTAATCTCCCGTCAACAAGCTATTTCTATTACCGACCACGTATCGCACATAAGACCAACATCTCGAGCCACTACTAGATGATGCCTCTGTAGACCTCCTCCTCGAAGAACTCCTAAAGATTTGCATTTTTATTTGCGTACAATTTCTGAAAATTTTAAGTACACAGAATATTTGTCAACAAAACTTCACAATATGGTAGAAACTACTCATAAGGATGCATAGAGACCATATCAAGCATTCAAACTACTTAGAACTCTAAGCATTCAACAAGCAAGCTCATCTACAACATCACCAAGAGTACTAACTATTGAAAATACAAACCACTAAAGAAAAAAATAATTGGAGCAATGGAGGAGTCACATACCAAGTAGCAATCCCCCAAAACAGTTTTGGGAACGGAGCTTCGAGCAAAGAGATCGAAATCCGCGGGTTTGAGAGCAAGAACACGAGAGAGAGAGAGCAATCGTGATTTTTTTCAGGAGGTAGGAGATGACATGGGCTAAAGAGATAAGTGAGGGCACCCATGTGGGGACCACAACCCACCAGGGCGCGCCCTGGTGTCTTGTGGTCACCTGGTGCACCCCTCTGATGTTATTTGCACCAAAAATTAAGAAATATTCAGAAAAATCGTATTAAATTTTCAGGGCATTCTAAGCACTTTTATTTTTGGGTCATTTTTTATTGCATAGAAAATCCAAAAAATCCAGAAAACAGGATAAAGATGGGATTTTATTTTATTTAACCAAGAAAAACAGAGAACAAAGGGTAAGGACAACAGGTAGTGCCTACTAAATTCATCAACGTCATACCGCTCAAAAATGATCCGTTAATAAGGTTGATAAGTCTTATTAACAACCACCTTCGATTAGCATGAAACTTAAGAACTTTTGTAAAACACTAAGTTACCTCAACATGGATATGCATGTACTACTGCAGGATGTGCTAACGTGACACTACGATCAGAGACCCTTCGACGAAACTGTGTGCGATGCAATAATCGCAAACGGTGGTGTAAAAAACCCGTCAAAAAGGTGCAAAATATTTGCGATGGAGGATGCATCAAACACGGTTCAGATTTTAGTTGCGTGTGCGATGCAGGGCACACGGTTCAGTTTAATTAAATGTTTGTGATGAGGAGGAACAAAAGAAACAGGCAGCTAGATGAAGGTGTGTGCGATATATAGCATACGGTTCACTCGGATGAACTGTTTGTGATTAGGCAACATAAAAGAAACGGTCAGCCAGATCAAGGTGTATGCGATATACCGCATGCGGTTCACTCGGATGAACTGTTTGCGTTGAGACAAGAGAACAGAAACGGTTCAATATATCAAGATGTGTGTGATACGCGACAAACAGGTCTGTAATCAGAAATATGTGCGAAGACCGATAATAACACAAACAACTGCTTCTAATAAGGCGTATGTCATATGCTCTGTCTACACAACATCTATTGGCCATTGGGGGACGAGCGGTCATCCGGATACGCCATAAGGATGCGAATAGGCATCCTATATCAGCAAGGACTAGCTGTTCCACCAGTAGCTCATGTAAGAGAACTCTCAAGTTAAGTGTGCTCAGGCTGGAGCAGCCATCAGATGGGTGACTGGATGGGAAGTTCTATTGATGTTAAATTAACTAATAGGATGGGTCATATCTGTCAAATTAAATGACTGATATGACCCATCCCATGAGTTAATTTAACCTCAAGGTCCTTGTTTTCATTTTTATTTTATTTTTAACACATGTTAAAGAAGGTCTACTGCATTACTTTTTGACAATGTGCGATACGTGGCATACAGTTGATACATCTGACCTGTTTGTGATGGAATAAGCCATGTGTGTTGTGGGCAAACACTTGCTAGTGTTAAACTATTTGTGATTAATGAATTCTTCACCGATGGGTTCCCTAGTGTGGTCCATGTTCATCTGATCATCATCTACTTCTTGTGCTAGCTCGATGTTCCTTCTATGCTAATTTTCCATTAATTGATGGCGTTTTATGAACACGCCACCGTTTGCCGCCATTTCCTCACTTGTTTCCCGCCACCCAGCGATATTGCGCATAAACCTAGGCGGCGCGCGACACACGGAGGCGACAAGCGCAGCCTATAGCATGATAACCCACAAGTATAGGGAATCGTTTGTAGCCTTTTTCGATAAATAAGAGTGTCGAACCCAACGAGGAGCTAAAGGCAGAACAAATATTCCCTCAAGTTCTATCGACCACCGATACAACTCTACGCACACTTGATGTTTGCTTTACCAGAAACAAGTATGAAACTATTTTGCGAGGATAAAACTACGAGTACTTTGCGAGAATAAAACTACAAATAAATTGCAAGGTAATAAAATTGGATAGCTTTTGTCAACAAGAAAGTTATTTGTCCCTAGGAAATTGATAACAAGTACTGGTAATCATTCTTGCAATTTTATATGAGGGAGAGGCATGAGCTAACATACTTTCTCTACTTGGATCATATGCACTTATGATTGGAACTCTAGCAAGCATCCGCAACTACTAAAGATCATTAAGGTCGTGAAACCCAACCATAGCATTAAGTATCATGTCCTCTTTATTCCCATACGTCATACCCCACCTACTCGGGTTTAAGTTTCTGTCACTGTCGCAATCCACCGTAAGCGAACCAAGAACATATTTCAACACCCTACAGCGGGGGCCCCCTCACGTTTGCGCGAGAACGGAGGGCACCGTAGGACAACACCATAAATAAAATATACAATCATACCAAGCAAGATCATGATTAACCCACAGGACAAAACGGATCTACTCAAACATCATAGGATAAACATAGATCATTGGGAAATAATATATGGAGTTGAGCACCATGTTTAAGTAGAGACTAAAACAGGGGAAAGAGGTGTTACACCGCTGCATAGAGGGGGAGAGAGTTGGTGTTGACGGTAGCGAGATTGTTGATGTAGATCTCCGTACCGATCGTTGCCCGTCCGCAGTGGCACTCCGCGCCACCGGAAGCGAGGGGGAGAGAGAGCCCCCCTGAGGGAGTCAAGGATTACAGGGTCCTCGGGCATCCGGGCTATGTGATGTGGGGCAGACTGGTGGGCCATGAAGAAACGAGACATAAGACTTTCCCCCGTGTTCGGATGGGACTCTCCTTGGCATGGAAGGCAAGCTTGGCGTGCGGACATGAAGATTCCTTTCTCTGTAAACCGACTCTGTACACCCTGCTACTTCTTGAGCACTGTGTTGGTTTTCCCTTGAAGAGGAAAGGGTCATGCAGTAAAGTAGCGTAAGTATTTCCCTTAGTTTTTGAGAACCAAGGTATCAATCCAGTAGGAGATCACGCTCAAGTCCCACGCACCTACACAAACAAATAAGAACCTCGCAACCAACGCGATAAAGGGGTTGTCAATCCCTTCACAGTCACTTATGAGAGTGAGATCTGATAGATATGATAAGATAATATTTTTGGTATTTTTATGATAAAGAGAAATAAAGATGCAAAGTAAAATAAACGACAATAGAAATAGCTAAGTGTTGGAAGATTAATATGATGGAAGATAGATCCGGGGGCCATAGGTTTCACTAGTGGCTTCTCTCAAGAGCATAAGTATTATGGTGGGTAAATGAATTACCGTCGAGCAATTGATAGAACTGAGCATAGTTATGAGAATATCTAGGTATGATCATGTATATAGGCATCACGTCCACGACAAATAGACCGAAACAATTCTGCATCTACTACTATTACTCCACACATCGACTGCTATCCAGCATGCATCTAGAGTATTAAGTTCATAAGAACAGAGTAATGCTTTAAGTAAGATGACATGATGTAGAGGGATAAACTCATGCAGTATGATATAGAACCCATCTTTTTATGGAAAACTTTGTTTTTGCCACTCTAGCTTTTCCCAATTTTGCTTATGCCACTCTTGAATTTGACATCTCACTTTTTCCACTCTTAGCTTTTGACAATACATCACAAATGCCATTCCATGGCAAAAAGGATAATTTTTCATTTCACTTTTGCCACTGTTATATTTTGACAACGTATCACAATTGCCACTATGAAAATTTTGCTTTTGCCACGGAATGGCAAAAGTGATACATTGTCAAAAGCTAAGAGTGGCAAAAGTGATCTGTCAAATTCTAGAGTGGCATAAGAAAAATTGGCAAAAGCTAGAGTGGCAAAAACAAAGTTTTCCCATCTTTTTATCCTCGATGGCAACAATACAATACGTGCCTTGCTGCCCCTGCGGTCACTCGGAAAGGACACCGCAAGATTGAAACCAAAGCTAAGCACTTCTCCTATTGCAAGAAAGATCAATCTAGTAGGCCAAATCAAACTGACAATTCGAAGAGACTTGCAAAGATAACCAATCATACATAAAAGAATCCAGAGGAGATTCTAATATTGTTCATAGATAAACTTGATCATAAACCCACAATTCATCGGGTCTCGACAAACACACCGCAAAAATAAGAGTTACATAAAATAGATCTCCAAGAAGATCGAGGAGAACTTTGTAATGAGATCCAAAGAGAGAGAAGAAGCCATCTAGCTAATAACTATGGACTGGAAGGTCTGAAGTAAACCACTCACACATCATCGGAGAGGCCATGGAGTTGATGTAGAGGCCCTCCATGATCAATGCCCCCTTCGGCGGAGCTCCGGAAAAGGCCCCAAGATGGGATCTCTCGGGTACAGAAGGTTGCAGCGGTGGAATTAGGTTTTCGTGGTGCTCCTGGATGTTTGGGGGGGGGGGGGTACGTGGATATATATATATATAGGAGGAAGAAGTACATCAATGGATCAACGAGGGGCCCACGAGGGTCGAGGGCGCGCCCAGGGGGGGTAGGCGCGCCCCCTTCTTCGTAGCCTCCTCGATTGTTTCTTGACGCCCACTCCAAGTCTCCTGGATCATGTTTGTTGAGAAAATCACGTTCCCGAAGGTTTCATTCCGTTTGGACTTCGTTTGATATTCCTTTTCTGGGAAACACTGAAATAGGCAAAAAACAACAATTTGGGTTGGGCCTCCGGTGACAAGCAAAGCAATTGTTTCATACTTTTGATGTTCTCAAACTTTTTCAATCTTCATGCAATACATGAGCGTGAGCCATGGATATAGCACTATGGTGGAATAGAATGGTGGTTGTGGAGAAGACAAAAAGGAGAAGATAGTCTCACATCAACTAGGCGTATCAACGGGCTATGGAGATGCCCATCAATAGATATCAATGTGAGTGAGTAGGGATTGCCATGCAATGGATGCATTAGAGCTATAATTATATGAAAGCTCAACAAAAGAAACTAAGTGGGTGTGCATCCAAGTTGCTTGCTCATGAAGACCTAGGGCATTTTGAGGAAACCCATCATTGTAATATACAAGCCAAGTTCTATAATGAAAAATTCCCACTAGTATATGAAAGTGATATCATAGGAGACTCTCTATCATGAAGATCATGGTGCTACTTTGAATTACAAGTGTGGAAAAAGGATAGTAGCATTGTCCCTTCTCTCTTTTTCTCTCATTTTTTGGGCCTTCACCTGTTTTATGGCCTTTCTCTTTTTTTGTCCGGAGTCTCATCTTGACTTGTGGGGGAATCATAGTGTCCACCATCCTTTCCTCACTTGGGACAATGCTCCAATAATGATGATCATCACACTTTATTTACTTACAACTCAAGAATTACAACTCGATACTTAGAACAAAATATGACTCTATGTGAATGCCTCCGGTGGTGTACCGGGATGTGCAATGATGCATCAGTGACATGTATGAAGAATTATGAACGGTGGCTTTGCCACAAATACGATGTCAACTACATGATCATGCAAGCAATATGACAATGATGAAGTGTGTCATAATAACGGAACGGTGGAAAGTTGCATGGCAACATATCTCGGAATGGCTATGGAAATGCCATAATAGGTAGGTATGGTGGCTGTTTTGAGGAAGGTATATGGTGGGTGTATGATACCGGCGAAAAGTGCGCGGTATTAGAGAGGCTAGCAATGGTGGAAGGGTGAGAGTGTGTATAATACATGGACTCAACATTATTCATAAAAAACTCACATACTTAGTGGAAAAATCTATTAGTTATCGAAACAAAGTATTAGGCTCATGCTCCTAGGGGGATAGATTGGTAGGAAAAGACCATGGCTCGTCCCCGACGGCCACTCATAAGGAAGACAATCAATAAATAAATCATGCTCCGACTTCGTCACATAACGGTTCACCATACGTGCATGCTACGGGAATCACAGACTTCAACACAAGTATTTCTCAAATTCACAACTACTCAACTAGCATGACTCTAATATCACCATCTCCATATCTCAAAACAATTATCAAGTATCAAACTTCTCATAGTATTCAATGCACTTCCTATGAAAGTTTTTACATTATTCCTAAAAGCAAATTTCCATGTTGTTCTAAAGGACTCTCAAAATAATATAAGTGAAGCATGAGAGATCAATTATTTCTATAAAAAAAACCACCGCCGTGCTCTAAAAGGTATAAGTGAAGCACTAGAGCAAAAACTATATAGCTCAAAAGATATAAGTGAAGCACATAGAGTATTCTAATAAATTTCAAATCATGCGAGTCTCTCTCAAAAGTTGTGTACATAACGGATGATTGTGGTAAACTAAAAAGCAAAGACTCAAATCATACAATATGCTCCAAGCAAAACACATATCATGTAGTGAATAAAAATATAGCTCCAAGTAAAGTTACCGATGGACGAAGACGAAAGAGGGGATGCCATCCGGGGCATCCCCAAGCTTAGGCCTTTTGGTGTCCTTTAATTTTACCTTGGGGTGCCATGGGCATCCCCAAGCTTAGGATCTTTCCACTCCTTGTTCCATAATCCATGAAATCTTTACCCAAAACTTGAAAACTTCACAACACAAAACTTAAATAGAAAATCTCGTGAGCTCCGTTAGCAAAAGAAAACAAAACACCACTTCAAGGTACTGTAATGAACTCATTATTGATTTATATTGGTGTTAAACCTACTGTATTCCAACTTCTCTATGGTTTATAAACTCTTTTACTACCCATAGATTCATCAAAATAAGCAAACAACACACGAAAAACAGAATTTGTCAAAAACCGAACAGTCTGTAGTAATCTGTAGCTAACGCAAACTTCTGGACCCCAAAAAGTTCTAAAATAAATTTCTGGACGTGAGGAATTTATCTATTAATCATCTGCAAAATAATTAACTAAATAGCACTCTGGAAATAAAAATGGCAGCAATTCTCGTGAGCGCTAAAGTTTCTGTTTTTTACAACAAGATCAAAAAGACTTTCCCCAAGTCTTCCCAACGGTTATACTTGGCACAAACACTAATTAAACACAAAAAACACAACCAAAACAGAGGCTAGATAAATTGTTTATTACTAAACAGGAGCAAAAAGCAAGGAATAAAAATAAAATTGGGTTGCCTCCCAACAAGCGCTATCGTTTAACGCCCATAGCTAGGCATACAAGCAAGGATAGATCTAGGTATTGTCATCTTTGGTAGGCAATCCATAAGTGACTCTCATAATAGATTCATATGGTAATTTAATTTTCTTTCTAGGGAAGTGTTCCATGCCTTTCCTTAATGGAAATTGGAATCCAATATTCCCTTCCTTCATATCAGTAATTGCACCAAACGTTCTAAGGAAAGGTCCACCAAGAATAATAGGACATGAAGGATTGCAATCTATGTCAAGAACAATGAAATCTACAGGCACATAGTTCCTATTTGCAACAATAAGAACATCATTAATTCTTCCCATAGGTTTCTTAATGGTGGAATCCGCAAGATGCAAGTTTAAATAACAATCATCAAAATCACGGAAACCTAGCAAATCACACAAAGTTTTTGGAATTGTGGAAACACTAGCACCCAAATCACACAAAGCATAACACTCATGATATTTAATTTTAATTTTTATTGTAGGTTCCCACTCATCATAAATTTTTCTAGGGATAGAAACTTCCAAATGAAGTTTTTCTTCATCAGATTGCATCAAAGCATCAACTATATGTTTAGTAAAAGCTTTATTTTGACTATAAGCATGAGGAGAATTTAGCACGGATTGCAACAAGGAAATACAATCTATCAAAGATCAATTATCATAATTAAATTCCTTGAAATCCAAAATAGTGGGTTCATTTCTATATAAAGTTTTGACCTCTTCAATCCCACTTTTACCAATTTTTGCATCAAGATCTAAAAACTCCAAATTTTTGGAACGCCTTCTAGGTAAAGGTGGCTCATCTCCAGCCCCATCATTATCAAGATTCATATTGCAAAACAAAGATTTAATAGGGGACACATCAATAACTTTTAGATCTTCATTTTTATTTTCATAGAAACTAGAAGAACACGCTTTCACAAAGTAATCTTTTTTAGCACGCATCCTAGCGGTTTTTTCTTTGCACCCATCAATGGAAATTTTCATGGCTTTGAGATACTCATTGATATCATGCTTAGGTGGAATAGATCTAAGTTTCAAAGAATCAACATCAAGAGAAATTCTATCCACGTTCCTAGCCAACTCATCAATCTTAAGCAATTTTTCTTTAATCAAAGCATTGAAACTCTTTTGCGAAGTAATAAATTCTTTAATACTAGATTCAAAATTAGAGGGCATCTTATTATAATTTCCATAAGAATTGTTGTAGGAATTACCATAATTATTAGAGGAATTACTAGGAAACGGCCTAGAATTAAAATTACCTCTATACGCGTTGTTACCAAAATTGTTCCTACCAACAAAATTCACATCCATAGATTCATTATTATTCTCAATCAAAGTAGACAAAGGCATATCATTAAGATTAGTAGGAGCACTCTTATTAGCAAACAATTTCATATGTTCATTCATCTTTCCACTCAAAACATTAATCTCTTCGACTGCATGCACTTTTTTACTAGTAGATCTTTCAGTGTGCCATTGAGAATAATTAACCATAATATTATCTAGGAGTTTGGTAGCTTCTCCTAAAGTGATTTCCATAAAAGTGCCCCCCGCAGCCGAATATAAAAGATTTCTAGAAGCAAAATTCAATCCGGCATAAAAATTCTGTATAATCATCCATAAATTCAAACCATGCGTAGGTCAATTACGTATCATCAATTTCATCCTCTCCCAAGCTTGTGCAACATGTTCATGATCAAGTTGCTTAAAATTCTTCTTGCTACCTCTTGAGCACTACGTTGGTTTTCCCTTGAAGAGGAAAGGGTGATGCAGTAAAGTAGCGTAAGTATTTCCCTCAGTTTTTGAGAACCAAGGTATCAGTCCAGTAGGAGATCACGCTCAAGTCCCACGCACCTACACAAACAAATAAGAACCTCTCAACCAACGCGATAAAGTGGTTGTAAATCCCTTCACGGTCACTTACGAGAGTGAGATCTGATAGATATGATAAGATAATATTTTTGGTATTTTTATGATAAAGAGAAATAAAGATGCAAAGTAAAATAAACGGCAATAGAAATAGCTAAGTGTTGGAAGATTAATATGATCGAAGATAGACCCGGGGGCCATAGGTTTCACAAGTGGCTTCTCTCAAGAGCATAAGTATTACAGTGGGTAAACGAATTACTGTCGAGCAATTGATAGAATTGAGCATAGTTATGAGAATATCTTGGTATGATCATGTATATAGGCATCACGTCCGTGACAACTAGACCAAAACGATTCTGCATCTACTACTATTACTCCACACATCGACCGCTATCCAACATGCACCTAGAGTATTAAGTTCATAAGAACAAAGTAATGCTCACTACTAGAAAAAGGCCTGTTAGTGGCACACCTATTTTGGCCATTAATGGTGCACTATAGGTGTGCCACTTTTACCATGCCACTAGTAACAAATACTAATGGCGCACCTCTGGTGCGCCATTAGTATACCAGATAATAGTGGCGCACCTGATAGTGCGCCATTACTATGTCTAGCAGTGCGCCATTACTATGCCTCCTAGGGGGCCATATTTACCTTTACGTATGCCCCCAAGTGCGCCATTACTATGCACCATAATGCGCCACTGGTATTTAGCCCTGGTGCGCCAGTAATGCTAAACAAGGTGCGCCACTACTATGAATATTAGGATTTTTTTGCTTTTCTGATATTTGCACAGGTTACAAAATACATTACAACACAAAATATAAACAACACAACATATAAACAACAGATTTATTGAATACAATAGAAGATTAGTCTCCGAATACAATTCATCGTATTAGTCTCCGAATTGAAAATACCGAACAAAGTTAGAACATTACAAGTCTCGAGACCGCGAGTAGCGAGTTTGTCGTCACATTACAAAGTCGATATCGATCATCTAAACTACCATCACAAAGAAGAGAGCCGCGGTCACGACGAGCATCATCGCGATGAAACTGGTCTTCATCCGGTTCCTCCTCCACTCCCTCGTCTCTCCCGCTAGATAGCGCGCGTATCTAGCTTCCGCCTCCGCCCTAGTGGTGTACCCTTTGCAACTGTTACCGCTGAAACAGTGAACCTGTCTCCGACACTCCTCCCAGTGGTCGTAGACTCCAGGAACCTTACACTTGTACACGACATACGACGGCATCTCTATGCACTAGACAAACAAAAGGTTAGTAGCAATTCACAGACAATACATAAGCAATATATAAGTATGCAACAAAAGGATCGGAAGAGAAAAGCAACACATTAATAGCACGATTCATGGTCCTACTAATAAATAGCATCAATTACATATAAGTTGAACGACTGTCCAAATCAAAGAGACATACAAGTTCATTAAAGTTTAATTACAACATGAGCTAATCGATATTTCAGAACTACATAGCATCACTACTTTCGACTCAACTCAGGGACCGGAGCGTGGACGAAGCCGCCGTCTTTCGTGATGGTCATGAAATCGCGATCGTTTTCAGCCTGCATTGGTAGCGTTGTTTCTATTTCACTATTGGACGGTTGATATTTGAGGTAGAACTGCCCCGAGGTATGAAGTACATGTTGATGGATGATTTCCACAAACTCCGACTAGATGCGAAAGAATTCTTGTCTGAGGTCCGCGTCCTGGATTGCCGACAAGCGCGCGGCCCAAACTTTGAGACTATTTGGTAGCAGAAGGTGATTATGGTCTTGTACGATCGCCCGCATGTGATGGAGGGGTTAGTAGGCATCCTTCTGACCGCCAGGCAGCTGCTTGACGTAGGGGAACGTAGTTACGTGGGTGAACACATGCTTGCCGTACCTAAAAATTGGCCTCCTGAAGGTGCCTCCAGATTTGCGTAGCCAGGGAGAACATCATCAAGAACTTTCTTGATATTTGTGTAGTCTTTATTCGACTGCTGGTCCGAGTCGAAATATGTGGCCATGTAATAGTTCGGGCTTAAGAGGATGAGTGTGCAATGTGTGTTACTGCACAAAACACGGAATGTTAGAAAAAAAAAGAACGATCAAAATCTAAGAAATCATATGTTACGGGGCGGTGAGGGGATGACTTACTCGGAAAAGTAAGGCACAAGGAAGTTATCCTTATCTGGGTTTGCCAGAATGACGCCTTCGAGGTATGAACTCGCGACTTGCTGGTCCCCAGCGTTGCCCAAGATCTTGGCACGCATGTAGAATGGGTCAACTATCAGGATGTCCGGGGTCTTGTCTCTAATGATTCGCATCTCCATACTTAGCAAAAATAGCCAAATGAAGGTGTAGTGCGGCGGATGAAGGTTAAACATAGCGAAGATGTCATCAAACCGCAGGATGATCATACCCCCAATGGTGCTATCGACAAAGCCCTTGCCCTCTGGCACCTTGGCCACGAAAACCGGGTATGCCACATCATTCTCGGAGAGACGTCGCTTCTCCAAAGAAAGAACACTGTCATGCAGACTCCGCATAGTACCAGTTGCAGCATTGAGCAGATTAGTCGGTAGCATCGGCCTACCCACCACATGCACCCTCCTCGAGATATCCCTAGGTGAAGGTGGCCCGTCCTAAGCACGGATCGTACTCGGTGCCGGTTGGCTCGCACCCTTGTTATTCTTTCTTTTCCGTCCCTTCTGCTTCTTCTGCTGTAATGGGATCGAGTTCTGCTCAGAGACCACCTTCTTGAGTGTGTTGGGGCTGATAATATTTCGCACCTCGGCTATATGAGGCTCGGTGAAGGCGGAACCTGGAGGCGTCTCCTGAGAACTGAACGCCAGATGACGCCTATTGCAATTGGGTTTCTCCGCTGTACAAGCTAGATCACGATCGTCTTTTGTAGGGTTGGGTTCTTGAGAAGGAGGCCCTAAGAATTCGTCACTATACCCATGTTCGTTGAAGTACTTATCGACCCTGGTAAACCTACCGTCATCATCGTCGTCCAGATCCTGTGCCATATGCATGTCCAGATCAGTTGACGGCGGTAGCGTTGCGACGGTCTTGCCATGGCTTGGCGCCGGCATGACTGGCGGTGTTGTCTGTGAGGTGGTGTCCCCCGCCCCCAAATGAACCTGGCTCTGCGGCCAACGCATGGACCAGCTTATGTAGGCGCTTAGGGTCATCACATCATCTTCGTCAGCCCCAGGGGGTCGATACGGAGGTAACAAGTCATCGCAGCCCCGCAGCACCCGAACCAGTTGAACCCTATACACGTTGGGTGGCATCGGATTACCGTGGAACAGGCGGTTGCCCGATTGAACGATTCTGGCCTTGGCGACATCGATCAACTCGCCATCCATGAAGTGCAGGAGAGTGCATGGAATGTCGGTGGCGCCCTGCGAAAACATGTAGGGTGTCTGGGATGCCCAGTCAAAGGCAAGGAGATGAAGTCATCGGCCGAGAGGCTTAGTTACCGTGATGGCATCGAGCTCGGCTAATGCCGGGGCACCACCAACGGCGGGCGTGCAAGTGACGGAGGGGCCGCTTGCTGCTGAGGTGCCGGCCGGCGTATTCTTCCCACACTCGGGTGCATTAAGCTCCAATGCCGGCGCCGATACCGGAGACACCAATGGAGCCGTCGGCGCGTTGTGCGAGTTGCTGCTCGTGAAGCTGGGAATCGGCGGCGGCCCCTGTTGGCCGCTCGCAATCCACGCCTACAGCCCCTCAAGCAAGGTAGGCATAATGGCGATGATCGTCGCTCCCAGTTGGTCTCGCACTTTCTCTTTAACTATCTCCGGAATCCGCGCCACTTGTGCCTTGAGTTCTTGAACCTCGTGCTCCTGGCTTTCCGAGCTGGTCTTTCTCTCCTTTCGCCCAACGGTATAGTATTCGGACCATTTTGTGGACAAGTCTTTGCCAGCCACACTGTCGGATGTGGGGTTCTGGCAAACCCTTAAGGTTCGAACACTTGGGTGCGCGCGAAGTCTTTCCTTCCTACCGATCTACACCCTAGCTCGCTAAGATCTCGCGGATGAACTTGACGAACTTGCAACATAGAAAGACACGAGGTTTATACTGTTCGGGCCACCGTTGTGGTGTAATACCCTACTCCAGTGTGGTGGTGGTGGATTGCCTCTAGGGCAGATGATGAACAATACAAGGGAAGAACAGCCTCCTGAGGTTGAGGTGTTCTTGTGAGTAGGCTCTCAATCGGGTTGGATCAAGCTAAGATGAGATGAGATGAGATGCAATCAGATCATATGCCCCTACTATGGTGGCTAGCTCTACTTATATAGGCCTCGGTCCTCTTCCCAAATATCGAGCGGGAAGGGAGCCAACAACGGCGGGCAATTTGAAGGGGGACAACTAGTACAAGCTATCCTGACAAAAGTGGTCATTGCCTACGAAAAGCTCTGGCGGTGACGCCGTCTTGGGCTCCACGATGACCTCTGTCTTTCCATCCTCCTGGTCTTGGTCTTGTTGCACCAATATAGCAACCTTTTCCTGATGCCTCGGTACTCTTCACCTGCGCTGGCCTCCTTAGCACCAAAGAGGAAACAAGGACGCTGCATGCGCTGGCGCCCGCCTGGTGTCATGCGTCATGGCTCACGTCATGAGGGCCTCATGAGGTTTGCCCCGCCTTGATATCTCCGCTCCTCATGAGCCTGCCTTGCTAGGCTACTCCAGAGGAGGTCTTGCGCCGTCTGCCTCGCGAGGCTTGGACCCTCGCGAGGGTCTTGGATGCCTTGTTGATGAAGATGGGTCGTACGGCCTGCTGGCTTAGTCACGCCATGGGCTGCAGGCAGGCAAGTCTGGGGACCCCCGTTTGCAAAACGCCTACACACACGACCAGCTGACATCGGCTTACTGAGCTTATCCTTGTGTTTCATTACGTTCAACGCCCTATTTAAAGTGGTGTCCCAAGGGGAGCTCTGAGATGACCCCGCGCTACTGCTTTCAGTTTCCTGCGGAAGGAACATGAACCATTTAGAAATTTGGCTTCATTAATTAGAATGCAACCATATGGAGCTAATTACGCGGGGATGTATTCCTTACCGGAACAAGCTCAAGCACCTTGGTCTTCAGATCCGTGGTAAGCTCCTTTGTTACCGGGTCAATCTTGTACAAGGCCCTGACATAGTTCCTGGTCTGCTTGTCACGGTATTTATCAAAGAGGGGCGGTAGGCCTTGCTCGGCACGCTCCGCATCCTCCTTGTCCCATATAGGTTCCGCCACTCTGTAACCACCGGGACCGAGTTTGTGGACCCCCAAGTTCAAGTCCCGCATATCTTTCCCCCACTGACTTGATTCCGCGGTTGCATTGCTCTCGCACTTGATCTTGAACTCCAGGTAGTCAGCTTCGCTGATTGAAGGATTTGTCTCCTTGATCTTCTCATAACTATCACCTTTTTCAATCCTTCTCTTCACCGCGGCTCTCCAAGTAGCCAAGGCCATGCTCATCTTCATGAGGGCGGCACTGTTCACTTTATTCCCTGAGAGACGTGTGTTTGCGAAGTCACCGGGGAACTTGTATCGTTCGTGCAACTTCGTGAAGAGGAGGTTGCGCAAATTCCCTCAGTCATGATGCCTTAGGTTCTCGGTGTTGATCGAGACGGTGCTCCGGAGAATGCACCCGAGCTGTCCCGCATACCCCTTGACTAATTCTTTGGGCGCCGTTGGCTGCCCACTGGAGGACACTTCAGTAAATTCCTCCTTGATGGTGCCGACCATGTTCGGGCGCTGGTCCTTCCATTGCCTCTTCGGTTGGCTGCCATCTCTGTGTGCGCTGCCATCATCAGTGGTGGCATCCTCGGCGGCACCATCAGTGGTGTCATCCCCGACGCCACTAGGGGTTGTGTAGTCGGGATCGGTGTCTTCCGCGGCGTCCTCATAGCGGTGAGGTTCTTCCTCCATCTCTTGGACCCTCGCGAGGGTCTTGGATGCCTTGTTGATGAAGATTGTCCGTATGGCCTGCTGGCTTAGCCACGCTGTGGGCCGCAGGCAGGCAAGTCTGGGGACCCCCGTTCCCAGAACACCGACAGTAGCCCCCATGCCTAAGGTGCGCTCGGGCTTGGCTTCACGGCAAAGCCAAGGGCCAAGTTCGGAGCACCGCGGGCCCCAAAAGCCTGCGGCCTCGGTTGACGCGTGGCGGTTGATTGGACGTGGGCATCTCCGCTTCCCCATGCTGCCTCGGCAACTGCTTGACCTGACAAAAGGCTGGCGCAGGCAGCACTTGCCTTTGTTGCTTCTTCCTCGCCTCGCTCCAGATCCCCTTTCTCGCTCTTCGCCGCCGCTATCTCCAGATCTACCCCAGCCTTGCTCTGCATCTGCCGCTCATGCCACCGCACAAGGTCAAGACTTCCTCGGCCCTGGCTTGGTACGAGCCCGCTCTCAAGGCGCCCACCGTCACGGATAAGAGCCTCGCCTCCGTGCGCCCGCTGACAGCGAGAGAGAGCAACGAGTGGGGGAAGAGGAGGTGGACTCAGAGAAGACCCCGAAAGAGGTGGGGGAGACTTCCCCTCTGAGCAAGGCCGAGATTCTCTACGCCCTTCCTAATGATGCCGAAGCCGACGCCTACCAAGGGGAGAGCGAGCAACCCCTCATCCCGACGAAGGGTATGTCGTCGCTGGTGGTCTATGGTGCCGCCTCCACCCCAACACCTCCTGGGGCTGGATCCGGTTCTACCTCCGCACCGCCTGGCGCTGCCGGAGCCCGAATGCCTGCCCTTCAGGTCCTGATGCTGTCAGGCTTCAAGCTTCTGAAGCGAAAGGCGGAGTACTTCGCGGCGGACCGGTAGGTGTCTCGAGCTTCGCTTTATCCCTGCCGGTACTTGTTATTTCCTGACGCCCCGCCGTTGGTTGATCAGGCTAGCATCTTCGGCAAAGAAGAGGAAAGAGGATACAGCGGCCATGCCTCCCTCCGCAGAGAAAGGAGGCAGCATCGCCCCCATCTCCCCAGCCCGGTCATCCTTGCGGGTCCAAGAGGAACATCACTGCGTGGAATCAGCCCCCATGGCCCCGCTGGCTTCGGAGGTGATGGAGCTTGGCGCGGCTGACGAGGTCCCAGCTGCTCCGGTACCCGCGGTCTCCCAAGCCCGGGCGACGGTGTCGCTTCCTCCCACCGCAGCACCTCCACTCCCTGGTTCTTCTGCTCCTGCTACTGTCTTGGAGTGTGACCTTTCGGAGATGACCAAGCTACAGGCAGATCTCCTGAGCGCGGACCCACGCCTGGTGGCCGGGCGTCTGGAGTTGGCCTCTGGCTGGCTTCACTTTGACTTGGCGGTTCGCGCGGCACTGGGCCAGCCTGCTACGGCTTCCGAGGAGGAGAAGCAAGGAGCCGCCAGCGCTGCTGCCGATGGTGAGGCGGCGCTGAAAGACGCCAAGGCCACTCGTGACCACTGCCAAGTGCTAGAGGGCGGGTTGCAGAGCCTGCACGACAAGCACGGCAAAGAGGTACGCTGCCGCCAAGTGAAGGAGGACGAGATGAAGGCCCGGGAGGATGCCGTCAAGAACCGTGATGCTGAGCTGGCGGAGCTGGGGTAGAAGCAGGCCGCCGAGCACAAACCGGGTGGAAGAGTTGGAGCGGAAGATGGGGACAAGGGAGGCCGATCTTGATGCCAAGGCTTGAGTCCTGGCCGAAGAACGCGTGGCCTTCGCCGATCTCGAGAAGAGGTCTGACAAGGCGCTGAAGACACTCTACGAGCATGGCTTGGAGAAGCCGCAAGACACCGATGAGGACGGCCCCGCTCAGCCGCTTCCTCTCGTGGTGAAGGCGATTGAGGAGGTCGTTGATGGCCTCGGTCCCATGGCGGAGGTAGAAGCTCACGTCCTGTCTTCAGCCGCACTGACTCGCGTCTTCAGCCATCTGCACCTTTGTGACCCCAGCGCTCTCCTTGACGAGCTGCTGGAGCCTGTGGCTGAAGATCACTGCGAAGCTGCCGCTGCGGCTGTACAAGGTCATGTGGAGGCCTTGCTGGGGAGGTTCCGCGGCTTTGTCTCCGATCCTCTATCTGGCGACGCCGCGGATCCTGCGGCTGGTGGTGAAGGTGAGAACATCGTTGCACACGGGGGAGCACCTTCCACAGGCGATGGCGATATCCAGGGGTGACCTGGGGCTATTCTTCCCATTTCGTTCCTGCGACATGTCTCAGGCCTCGTGGAGGCATGTAGACTTTTCATTTGGTATTGTGAGAACAATATGCTTGTAATATTTGCTTCGAGGTTTTGCGATTTCCTTCCTATTTGCTTTGCATTCTGCGTCGGTAGAGCTCGGCCCCGCGCATACCTCAACAACAATTGGGCCGACCGGAGACCAGGACGGACCAAGGAGTGAGGGGCTACGTGACCAGTTAGGGTCCCGAGTCGCGATGCTCAAGAGACCCCCTTGACACGCAAACAACATATAGGGAGAGTTCATGAGGATAGATAATGTTCTACGTCGGCAGAGCCCGGCCACGCGCATACCTCAACCGCCATTGGGCCGACCGGAGACCAGGACGGACCAAGGAGTGAGGGGCTACGTGATCAGTTAGGCTCCCGAGTCACGATGCTCAGGAGTCCCCCTTGACGTGCAAACAATTTCCATACCTGCCCTTGCCGAGGCCTCGGGAGGGGCCGCGACGCCCAGGTCCGAGGGACCTGGTTGGGTGGCGTGCGCTTGGGCATGACCCGAGCGCAACCCCCATGCCCAGCCCCCTCGTGCGGCTCTCCCGAGGGGAGGCGTTGTGGTGAGGCTGGGCGGTGAGTTCTGGGCTCCCTGAGGTTGGTACGACCGTGGGGCCACCCTTAGTTGTTTATCGCCAGCGCGAGCATAGTGCTTCCACTTGTGCATGGGCATAGCCGCTCCTCGGCAATGTCGACAACTAGCACGGAGCATGGTGCTTCCACTTGGGCGTGGGATGGGAGGCCCCTCCGGGAGGAGCCCCTGGGCATGTACAACCCCGCCCTGAGACGTGGCTTGCACGGCAGGGCTGCGAGGTGTGTCTGGGCACTCGTGAGCCAGCGCGGGACTCACGAGGCCCTACCTCAAGGCGGGTTGCGCCTGGTCTTGAGTCTTGGTGACTGTATGTCCCTGCAAGGCGGTTAGATTAAAGCACTCTACGTCCTCGGGTCCCGGCCCTCGAGCGAGCTCAGCCGCCGCTAGTATGCCAGGTCGCGATGCCGTGGTCAAGGCTAGGGGGTGAGTGCTGAAGAGCTAGTAGGAGCTCCTAAGTTGCGATGCTCAGGAGCCCCCCTTTTAACATGCAAGCGAATTGCATAGGATGAATAGACTCGTGGTGGGCAGCAATCGAGCAGGTGACAGCAGTTGGCAGGTTAAGCATGGAGAGAAGATCAATTTGGATAAATGCAGGAAGATACATGCCACAGGGTCCGGCCCGAGCGGCTTGGGGGTGATGTAGCCCGAGGGGCGCCCCAACAAGGTAAGCTAAAGACGTAAGCAAAAGGGATACATGCCGCAGTGACGGACCCACGTGGCCTGGGAATAATGCAGCCCGAAGGGCGCTCCTAGCTAAACGAGCTTGGAAGATGTCACCTAGTTCTATAGACGAAGTAGAGTTGGTGCAGCTGAAGGCGTGCGTTGAAGAAATGACTCCTCATGAGCCACCAGAACCCTGAGCCTCGGGAGGCTCTGGGGGCTCAGGAGGTTCCCTGAAGATCGTCTCCATCTCCTCCAAAAGGGCGTGGTACCTGGCTTCCTGAGCCACCAGGACACGTCGCATGTTGCGCTGATTGGCCGACGCCACGCTCGGCAAGCCAAAGGGCATACGAACGTAGCTGTGCGGTGGGCCCTCGCAGCGGCCCACACGCGAAGGCCAGAAACGCTCCTGAGATGCGGCCCTGTTGAGCCCTGGGACGTCGATGCAGTCACGCAGCCCAGCATCCTCGCCAGGATGCGGAGCTGCGCCTCGTGGGCGGCTGTCGCCACACATGGCTCTTGCTTCTTGCAGTTCCTGGGTGGTCTTGGTGATGAACTCCTGAGTGGTGGGCACTCCTTGCCCTGTGCTCTCCTGAGGGTCACGTGCCGCGAAGCATGCCTGCATGTGGTGCCCAAGCGCCTCCCCCGTGAGGTTGGCAAGGTCTGAGGCCCTCCAGAAGAGAGCCCCCGAGCCCTGCCTGAGGGGGGCGCCGGGCGCGCCTTCCTATGTGATGGAGGGAGGCGGCCCTGGAGCGGGCACTGGTCCTGACGAGGCTCCTGCTGCGATGCCATCCTCCTGAGGTCCTGTGCTACCTCTTGAGCACTGCGTTGGTTTTCCCCGAAGAGGAAGGGATGATGCGGCAAAGTAGCGTAAGTATTTCCCTCAGTTTTTGAGAACCAAGGTATCAATCCAGTAGGAGGCTACGCGCGAGTCCCTCGTACCTGTGCAAAAATAAATAAATCCTCACAACCAACGCGATAAGGGGTTGTCAATCCCTACACGGCCACTTACGAGAGTGAGATCTGATAGATATGATAAGATAATATTTTTGGTATTTTTATGATAAAGATGCAAAGTAAAATAAAAGCAAAGTAAAAGCAAAAGGAAATAACTAAGTATTGGTAGATTAATATGATGAAGATAGACCCAAGGGCCATAGGTTTCACTAGTGGCTTCTCTCGAGAGCATAAGTATTCTACGGTGGGAGAACAAATTACTGTTGAGCAATTGACAGCATTGAGCATAGTTATGAGAATATCTAGGTATGATCATGTATATAGGCATCACATCCGAGACAAGTAGACCGACTCCTGCCTGCATCTACTACTATTACTCCACTCATCGACCGCTATCCAGCATGCATCTAGAGTATTAAGTTAATGAAAATAGAGTAACGCCTTAAGCAAGATGACATGATGTAGAGGGATAAACTCATTTAATATGATGAAAACCCCATCTTGTTATCCTCGATGGCAACAATACAATACGTGCCTTGCTGCCCCTACTGTCATTGGGAAAGGACACCGCAAGATTGAACCCAAAGCTAAGCACTTCTCCCATTGCAAGAAAGATCAATCTAGTAGGCCAAACCAAACTGATAATTCGAAGAGACTTGCAAACATAACCAATCATACATAAAAGAATTCAGAGAAGATTCAAATATTGTTCATAGATAGACTTGATCATAAACCCACAATTCATCGGTCTCAACAAACACACGACAAAAAGAAGATTACATCGAATAGATCTGCACAAGAGAGGGGGAGAACATTGTATTGAGATCCAAAAAGAGAGAAGAAGCCATCTAGCTACTAACTATGGACCCGTAGGTCTAAGGTAAACTACTCACACTTCATCGGAGGGGCTATGGTGTTGATGTAGAAGCCCTCCGTGATCGATGCCCCCTCCGGCGGAGCTCCAGAACAGGCCCCAAGATGGGATCTCGTGGATACAGAAAGTTGCGGCGGGGGAATTAGGGTTTTGGCTCCGTATTTGATCATTTGGGGGTACGTAGGTATATATAGGAGGAAGGAGTACGTCGGTGGAGCAATAGGGGGCCCACGAGGGTGGAGGGCGCGCTTGGGGAGGGGGGTAGGCGCGCCCCCTACCTCGTGGCCTCCTCTTTTGTGTCTTGACGTAGGGTCCAAGTCTCCTGGGTCTTGTTCATTGAGAAAATCACGTTCCCGAAGGTTTCATTCCATTTGAATTCCGTTTGATATTCCTTTTCTTCGAAACCCTGAAATAGGCAAAAAAATAGCAATTCTGGGCTGGGCCTCCGGTTAATAGGTTAGTCTCAAAAATAATATAAAAGTGGATAATAATGCCCAATAATTTCCAAAATAGTAGATAATATAGCATGGAGCAATCAAAAATTATAGATACGTTGGAGAAGTATCAAGCATCCCCAAGCTTAATTCCTGCTCGTCCTCGAGTAGGTAAATGATAAAAACAGAATTTTCGATGCAGAGTGCTACTTGGCATAATTTTGATGTAATTCTTCTTAATTGTAGCATGAATATTCAGATCCGAAAGATTCAAGACAAAAGTTTACATTGACATAAATAAATAATACTTCAAGCATACTAACTAAGCAATTATGTCTTCTCAAAATAACATGGCCAAAGAAAGTTCATCCCTACAAAATCATATAGTTTAGTCATGTTTCATTTTCGTCACACAAGAACGCTCTCATCATTCACAACCCCGATGACAAGCCAAGCAATTGTTTCATACTTTAGTAATCTCAAACCTATAAACTGTCACGCAATATATGAGCACGAGCGATGGACATAACACTATGGGTGGAATAGAATATAATGAGAGGGGTTATGTGTAGAAGACAAAAAAAGGAGAAAGTCTCACATCAACGAGGATAATCAATGGGCTATGGAGATGCCCATCGATTGATGTTAATGCAAGGAGTAGGGATTGCCATGCAACGGATGCACTAGAGCTATAAATGTATGAAAGCTCAACCAAAGAAACTAAGTGGGTGTGCATCCAACTTGCTTGCTCACGAAGACCTAGGGCACTTGAGGAGGCCCATTGTTGGAATATACAAGCCAAGTTCTATAATGAAAAATTCCCACTAGTATATGAAAATGACAAAACAAGAGACTCTCTATCATGAAGATTATGGTGCTACTTTGAAGCACAAGTGTGGCAAAGGATAGTAACATTGTCCCTTCTCCCTTTTCTCTCATTTTTTTGGTCCTTCTCTTTTTATGGCCTTTCTCTTTTTTTATAATTCCTCACTTGGGACACTGCTCTAGAAAATGATGATAATCACACTTCTATTTATTTACAACTCAATGATTACAACTTGATACTAGAACAAAAGATGACTCTATATGAATGCCTCCGGTGGTGTACCGGGATATGCAATGGACCAAGAGTGACATGTATGAAAGAATTATGAACGGTGGCTTTGCCACAAATACTATGTCAACTGCATGATCATGCTAAGCAATATGACAATGATGAATGTGTCATGATAAACAGAATGGTAGAAAGTTGCATGGCAATATATCTTGGAATGGCTATGAAAATGCCATAATAGGTAGGTATGGTGGCTGTTTTGAGGAAGATATAAGGAGGTTTATGTGTGAAAGAGCGTATCATATCACGGGGTTTGGATGCACTGGCGAAGTTTGCGCCAATTCTCGATGTGAGAAAGGGCAATGCACGGTACGGAAGAGGCTAGCAAGGATGGAAGGGTGAGAGTGCGTATAATTCATGGACTCAACATTAGTCATAAAGAACTCACATACTTATTGAAAAAATATACAAGTCATCAAAAGCCTCGGCACTACGCGCATGCTCCTAGGGGGATAGATTGGTAGGAAAAGACCATCGCTCGTCCCCGACCGCCACTCATAAGGAGGACAATCAAATAACACCTCATGTTTCAAATTTGTTACATAACATTTACCATACATGCATGCTACGGGACTTGCAAACTTCAACACAAGTATTTCTCAATTTCACAGCTACTCAACTAGCACGACTTTGATATTACTACCTCCATATCTCAAAACAATCATCAAGCATCAAACTTCTCTTAGTATTCAAAACACTCATAAGAAAATTTTACTAATCTTGAATACCTAGCATATTAGGATTTTAAGCAAATTACCATGCTATTTAAGACTCTCAAAATAATCTAAGTGAAGCATGAGAGATCAGTAGTTTCTATAAAACAAATCCACCACCGTGCTCCAAAAGATATAAGTGAAGTATTAGAGCAAAACTATATAACTCAAAAGATAGAAGCGAAGCACATAGAGTATTCTAAAAAAATTCCAAATCATGTATGGATCTCTCAAAAGGTGTGTGCAGCAAGGATTATTGTGGTAAACTAAAAAGAAAAGACTCAAATCATACAAGACGCTCCAAGCAAAACACATATCATGTGGTGAATAAAAATATAGCTCCAAGTAAAGTTACCGATAGAAGTAGACGAAAGAGGGGATGCCTTCTGGGGCTTCCCCAAGCTTTGGCTTTTAGGTGTCCTTAGATTATCTTAGGGGTGACATAGTCATCCCCAAGCTTAGGCTCTTGCCACTCCTTGTTCCATAATCCATCAAATCTTTACCCAAATCTTGAAAACTTCACAACACAAAACTCAAAGTAGAAAATCTCGTGAGCTCCGTTAGCGAAAGAAAACAAAATACTACTTCAAGGTACTGTTATGAACTCATTCTTTATTTATATTGGTGTTAAACCTACTGTATTACAACTTCTCTATGGTTTATAAACTATTTTACTAGCCATAGATTCATCAAAATAAGCAAACAACACACGAAAAACAGAATCTGTCAAAAACAGAACAGTCTGTAGTAATCTGTAGCTACCGCAAGATCTGGAACCCCAAAAATTCTAAAATAAATTTCTGGACGTGAGGAATTTATCTATTAATCATCTTAAAAAAGAATTAACTAAATAGAGCTTCCCAAATAAAAATGAAAGCAGTTCTCGTGAGCGCTAAAGTTTCTGTTTTTTACAGCAAGTTTAACAAGACTTTCCCCAAGTCTTCCCAATGGTTCCACTTGGCACAAACACCAATTAAACACAAAAAACACAACCAAAACAGAGGATAGATAAATTATTTATTACTAAACAGGAGCAAAAAGCAAGTGATAAAAATAAAATTGGGTTGCCTCCCAACAAGCGCTATCGTTTAACGTCCCTAGCTAGGCATAACAAGCAAGGATAGATCTAGGTATTGCCATCTTTGGTAGGCAATCCATAAGTGAATCTCATAATAGATTCATAAGGTAATTTATTTTCTTTCTAGGAAAGTGTTCCATGCCTTTCCTTAACGGAAATTGGTGTTACGCCCCCGATTCAATCGTACACTAATCATGCACGCAAATGTGTACGATCAAGATCAGGGACTCACGGGAAGATATCACAACACAACTCTAAAACATAAATAAGTCATACAAGCATCATAATACAAGCCAGGGGCCTCGAGGGCTCGAATACAAGTGCTCGATCATAGACGAGTCAGCGGAAGCAACAATATCTGAGTACAGACATAAGTTAAACAAGTTTGCCTTAAGAAGGCTAGCACAAACTGGGATACAGATCGAAAGAGGCGCAGGCCTCCTGCCTGGGATCCTCCTAACTACTCCTGGTCGTCGTCAGCGGCCTGCACATAGTAGTAGGCACCTCCAGTGTAGTAGGAATCATCGTCGACGGTGGCGTCTGGCTCCAGGGCTCCAGCATCTGGTTGCGACAACCAGGTAGAAGGGAAAGGGGAAAAGAGGGAGAAAAGCAACCGTGAGTACTCATCCAAAGTACTCGCAAGCAAGGAGCTACACTACATATGCATGGGTATATGTGTAAAAGGCCATATCGGTGGACTGAACTGCAGAATGCCAGAATAAAAGGGGGATAGCTAATCCTGTCGAAGACTACGCTTCTGGCAGCCTCCGTCTTGCAGCATGTAAAAGAGAGTAGATTGAAGTCCTCCAAGTAGTATCTCCAAGTAGCATATCCAAGTAGCATCTCCAAGTAGCATCTCCAGTAGCATCGTAGTAGCATAATCCTACCCGGCGATCCTCCCCTCGTCGCCCTGTGGAAAAGCGATCATCGGGTTGTTTGTGGAACTTGGAAGGGTGTGTTTTATTAAGTATCCGGTTCTAGTTGTCATAAGGTCAAGGTACAACTCCAAGTCGTCCTGTTACCGAAGATCACGGCTATTCAAATAGATTAACTTCCCTGCAGGGGTGCACCAACTTACCCAACACGCTTGATCCCATTTGTCCGAACACACTTTCCCGGGTCATGCCCAGCCGCGAAAGATCAACACGTCGCAGCCCCACCTAGGCCCAACAGAGAGGCCAGCACGCCGGTCTAAACCTAAGCGCACAGGGGTCTGGGCCCATCGCCCATAGCACACCTGCACGTTGCGTACGCGGCCGAAAGCAGAACTAGCCCCCTTAATACAAGAGCAGGCTTACGTTCCAATCCGGCGCGCGCCACTCAGTCGCTGGCGTCACGAAGTGCTTCGGATGATACCACGACGTCGGGATACCCATAACTACTCCCACGTAGATGGTTAGTGCGTATAAGCTCGTAGCCAACTCAGATCACATACCAAGATCTCGTTAAGCGTGTTAAGTATCCACGAACGCCAAACAGGGCCAGGCCCACCTCTCTCCTAGGCGGTCTCAACCTGCCCTGTCGCTCCGCCACAAGGTAACAGTTGGGGGCCGTCGGGAACCCAGGCCCACCTCTACCGGGATGGAGCCACCTGTCCTTTCAGCCCCATCTCCGAACAGTACCACAGGTAATGTAATAGTGTAAAGTATATAGTATATACCCGTGATCACCTCCCGAAATGATCATAGCCCAGTAGTATAGCATGGCAGACGGACAAGAGTGTAGGGCCACTGATGGAACTCTAGCATCCTATACTAAGCAGTAGGATAGCAGGTAAAGTTAACAACAGTAGTAGCAAGGACAGGCTATGCAGCAGTATAGGATTAACTGAAAGCAGTAACATGCTTCACTACTCTAATGCAAGCAGTATAGAGAAGAGTAGGCGATATCTGGTGATCAAAGGGGGGGCTTACCTGGTTGCTCTGGCAAGAGAGAGGGTCGTCGTCGATGTAGTCGTACTCGGTGGCATCAGCGCCGGTCTCGGGGTCTACCGGGGAAGAAGAGGGGGGAAGAAATAGTAAATACAGAGCCAACAAAGTATCACAAACAAAACGAGGCAATACGCGGTGCTAGGTGTGCCCGAACGCGGAAGTAGGTGATACCGACGAAGGGGGAAAGCATCCGGGAAAGTATTCCCGGTGTTTCGCGTTTTCGGGCAGAGGAGCCGGAGGGGGAAAGTTGCAAGTTCGATAGGTTAGGGGGTGTGGTGGACAAACGGGCTACGTATCCAGATTCGTCTCGTCGTTCTGAGCAACTTTCATGTTGAAAATAATTTAATCCGAGTTACGGATTAAAAGATATGATTTTCTAAAGATTTTATTAATTTCTGGAATTTAATTAGTTATTTAATTAATTCGAAAAATGGATTTATGACGTCAGCATGATGTCATGCTGACGTCAGCAGTCAACAGAGTTGACTTGGTCAACCTGACATGTGGGTCCGGTGGGACCCACCTGTCATTCTCTGTTTAGGTTAATTACAGATTAGTTAATTTAATTACTATTTAATTAACCTAACTAGTTAATTAAATTAATTAAACCGGATTAATTAACTTAATTAATTCATTAGATAATTAATTAATTAATAATTAATTTTATTAAATCATTTTTTATTTTTTATTTTTATTTTTAATTCCTTTTTTTTAAACGTTATGGGCATGGGGCCCATCTGTCATAGGCCCCAGGGGCCTATCGGGCGTGGCCCGAACGGGCGTGTGGGCAGCGGGCGCAGGGCGCTGGCGCGGGCACCAGCCCGAACGGGCGCAGATGGTCGCCGGCGCACGGGCGGGGCCATTCGGGGCGATGGGGCGGGCGCAGGCCACCGGGGCACAGTGGGGCGCTGGCCAGGGGGTGGCCGCGGGCGAGGCAGGGCACGGCCACGGGGCACGGGTGGGCGGAGAGCACGTGAGAAGCAACAGCAGAAGCACACGGCGTGGCAGCGCCGACGCGGGGTGGCGGTGGTGCTAGGCAAGGGTGGCCAGGGGGTGCGTGGGGTGGCAACAGAGGGGGGTGAGGTCGGGGCGCCAGCGTTTGCAACGAGTTGCGCCGTCAACGGCATGGGTGACCATGGTTGTGGGGAAAACGACGCCCGGTCGGGCGCAGCCCGGCGCACAGGCAGTGGCCGGAGTGGGCACGTGAGGCGCGGGGCGTGGTGGAGTGCGTGCAGCGAGGGGGAGGGCGGTTATGAGCTCCGGCGAGCTCGAGTGACAGCGGGGGGGGGGGGGGGGGGGGGGGGGGGGGGAAGGAGGAGAGGCCGGGCCTCACTTGCGGTGCAGGGGAACGACAGCATGCTCGAGGAGGAGGACGAGGAGGCGATGTAGAGGAAGAGGTCCGGCGAGGGAGCGGTCCGACGAGTTGGCTTCGGGCGACGGTGGTCGGCATCAGGCGACGGGGCGCTGGGGGGGGGGTCAGCTGCCTAGACCGGATCCGCGCGGGGCGGAGGCCTTGAGGGGGCGGGCGGAGGCGACGGCGGGGTCAGCGCGGCGACGGCGACGCGGTCGTCGGGGGCAAGCGCCCCCGATCCAGATCGGGGGAGGGGGAGCGAGAGGAACGAGGGGGAGTGGGTGTGGTAGCGGTTTAGGGTTTGGTCGCGTGGGGGATAAGGGGGACCGGGGTGGGCCGGCCTGGCAGTCCGTCGGCCTGCTGGGCCGAGGCCCAGATGGGGGTTCCTTTTCCCTTTTTTTTTGTTTGTCTCTTTTGTATTTTCTTCCTTTTATTTATTTTCTCTTCTATTTTAATTCAATTTAAAATATTTATGTATTTTATAAAACTGTGCCTTCTACACCATAATTATCTATGTAATATTTAGTACAATCCGAACATTTTTATTTTAATTTTTGAAAACTTTTATTATTGACATTAATTTGAATTTGAATTTTGAAACGGTTTCGAATCATCGCAAGGTTAACAACAGTAACCGTGGTGACGTGGCACCATTAGCCCGGGATTACTGTAGCTTAATTATCCGGGCGTCACAATTCTCCTCCACTACAAGAAATCTCGTCCCGAGATTTAAGCAGTGGAGTAAGGGGGGGGGGAAGTTGTGGTTGCGAAATTCTAACGGATCTTCTCGGTCTTGGTTGCTCTCCTCGAAGAGGTCGATCCATTACGTTGATGTCTCCATTTCTCTGCTTCAAGTCACCATGATCAAGTCGTCATCCTTTCTTCGGGATCTCCAACGTACTTTCGAATAGGTAAGGGGCAGCTTGGCTACGACAGAATGCTTATGAGGGAAAACAATCTGGGGTTAACCCATGAATGAGCATAAGATTATCTCTCGAGTTGAACATATAAAATACATCGAGAGTAAGGTACGAAGATAGAATAAGAGGTTCCCAGCGGATAGATAGTTGCTCGAAGTCTGAACCAGAGTGAGAAAGGGGTTCAGAAAGGCGAGGGTAGGTATTGTGTCTGATACCAGAATAGATTACTAGGCATGTGGCCCATGAATTACATACGAAGTCAAGCTCGAGGAATAACTTTGAGAACAGGGGGTGTACAGGAGAGTCAGGTTTCGATCCTGTGGAACTGTGGGTTATGGGCCCACCATGTGGGTTAAAAGTAGGAAGGGCGGAGACGTCTTGCGTGATCATGCAAGAAAGGCATGTCAGAGGATAGCCTGTCAATTATGTTGGCAACAACGTCGATACCAAGGGCGAGGGATGAAGAGAACCATTTTCCTGCTCGTTGAACAAGGCGAACCAATAGGCAAAGTTCTCGTCCATCGGTGGTGACCGGAATGCTATCGACAATTTCAACAGGGTCTTACTGACACGGTTGTACACCAAGGTGTATACATAAGCAGAAGAATATTACTGCTTAGTTCCTATGGATCACAAGGAAGGTTAAATAAATCAATGGAAAGGAAAATGTGATCATCAGATCAGACAGAACAATGGAAAGGAAATGGTGTTTGACACATATACCAGGGGTATACCCTTCCCAAGGTCAAGTAGAGCAAGATATCCACGACGGGATAGAAAGTGGAAACCATTTAGGTAGGGGAGACAAATTTCATGACAATACCCATACATCGGTGTTTGGATAATTGGGTAGGAAACATTTAGCATTGGGCTTCAAATGTACTTGTTGAAAATCAGAGTACCACAAACATGCTTCGAGATAGCATCGACATGGTCTTCGAGCAAAGGTCAGACTTTGGGAACACAAAGGATTCATCAGGAATAACTTATAGAGTAAGTCTTACAATTCTCTCCAAGAAGAATGGTTATCTTTGCAAAAGAAATTATAATGACAGGTCCTCCAGCCGAGGGGGGGGGGGGTGCTAGACATGACATCATATTACCGGGTCATCAAAGGACCAACATCATAACTCCTGGAAAGTTGTCCCAACCACCATATCTGACCGAGATTCAGATCTGATTGGTGTCAGGATAACTCAAACTCAGGATGTCTGTGAAGAAAAGGTGCAACACAAATTGTCGAGATGACATTGTAAGATTCTTGGGAACTGAACTATGGAAGCGAGTTCCGAAACAAGAGTTCATCATTAAGTCAAGGAGAGAATGAGGAGGTGGCTGATGGACTCAGCGACATTCCATTGAGATCTCAAAAGATGGATTTCCACGATTATCTGAACAAGGAGATAACCCTTTTCAGATCAAATGTTATAGTGAGGTATGCTCGAGGAAAACATACATAATTAAACATTGGTTGAAAGGTGCGCCCGAAATATGGGTTGGGTTGCACGACAAATGTCGGAATGGTGATTCAATAATCAATAGACTAAGAATGAACGGCTGACCATTAACTTCAAAGCAATAGGGTTGCTAGAAATTTTGGAATTACACATCATAGTCCATTTGTCGGTGGTTAGAAATAACACGGTGACCAAGAAAAGAATGGTGATGGTGATAAGTATCACTTGTATCAAGAATTCTCCAGAGGTGGTGAAATTCTCACAACATTGAGGACATAAGAGATGGTAATGTTCCAAGGTAAAGAAGAACAATTGCTGGATAGCAAAGAACTCAAGGTATAACACCAAACACGAACAAGCTTGTGTTGGTGGGAAGGCAATAAAGTGGTCGATGACAACACAAATCAGCGAGGGAAAGGATGGTATTTCTCATCATGAATTCAATTGATATCCTAGAAGAGCTCATAAGGTTGATGATGATCACGACACAATTGTCGAGAGATTTCATGAAGATGTAATCAATCAGCGACGACATCGAGTCAAAGGAATGATGAAGCGAAAGGTTATTGGAACCATGGGTACGACACAAACTTAAAATCAAGTCTGTTCAAGGAGAAATGATATGACTAGGAAGATCACAGAAGATGTGCTTACCATCTAAATCTGTGCTCCGGAAAGAGGGGCCAGGTAGCACAGTTAAAAGTTGCACGATAATGATATAGCCGATCAGGCTAGCAATGACTTGAAAGATTAATAAACTCATAAGCAATGAAGAATACTTAAAGTTATGGAATCGAAGTGCGGAATTGATTCACTTATCAGTGTTCTCGGTTGACGACAACCCAGAACCCAGGAAAATTGGAATCGGTGAGAAATAACAGTTGATGAAGAACCCATAAGGAGTTATGTAGTTCCATGATATTCCCGCGGTACCAGAGAGTATACTCAAGGGTAGAGCGGGATAGAGGTTGGACAAGTGAAATCATTTGCAGAAGGCAAGCACTTAAACTTGTCCAAGAAATGGGATCAAAGAAGAACAATATGGTCGAAACCACGGTCGCAAAAGACCAAGCATAGATAAGAGAAGAAGTTATAACAAGGGGATTATTATTACTACGAGAAGCTTCCATGATAAGTTCCACCTCGGGTCCATGGGCATGAACACAAAGTTCAAGGTCGACTCCCACTTCTCCAAAGCATAACCTTACATTCACTTCTCGTTTCGATAATGGCATTAGTGTTGAAAGTTTTACCTGGTGAAATACCAGATGAGTATGACCCGTGAAAACTTCCGAGTTCACACATAGTAAGGAAGGCATAGGTTCAACCCATCAGGGCATCTTAGGAACATATACCACAAGCTTCAAGAGTAATTATCACCAGCTCGAAAGCAGAGCATGGTTGGCAAAAGGAGAGGATACAATTTACCAAAGGCATTATGTATCGGAGAAAGAACTCACAAGATGACTAATTATGAAGGACAATGTCGGATGAAATCCAACAATGGATCGGGCGATCCACAACGGAGCTGATGTGAGTATCGATACTCAATCAGAGGGAGAAAGAATGCACGGGCATCAGATTATAGAACATCTGAATAATTCGATGCTTAGATAACAAAGGAATTATGATTTCCAAAACAAGGGATCAGAAGCAGACACTCTGATCAAGGATGGATAAGTTGGATAGACCAGAGGCACAATTGACGACAATTAGTTTGGTCCAGAACCAGCTCATGTCCGGAGTGACGTCTGGGCTGAAGGGAAGAATTCTATTGCTTGATGATTGTGAGCATTCGCAACATATCGAATTAATGTACTCAAAATAATAGTGACAAAGGATGCCAATAAGATTACTAGACTTATGGGATTAACCATAATGCAAGCAAGCAAGAATTTCAAGAGCAATAGCATGTTGAGGATTTTCGTAAGATCGAGTAGTATTTCGAAGAATTTTATGAAACACATGAACAATTGGGAATGAGCGGATACTCGATAAGTGCGAGGAATTATCCGTAGGGGTATTCATGCGGCAAAGATTTGTAAGGCATAAGGCTCAAGATATTTTCTTAAAAGTCAAAGAATAATTCGATGCATCTTGTAATAACAAGAGCAGCTGGGACTGAAAGTAAGAAGGACATGTGTAAGCATTTATCCATAGGGATGTATCGGTGGTAGGGGATTGCAAAAGCGACGGACATAGAGTCTCGAGAGAACATCAGAGAGTATCTTCAAAATCTTCTGGTGCAGCCGACGATCATCGGTAATAAGGGGCTCTCCGGGTGAAAGTGATCACAAGATCCTAATGTTAGATTTAGTTAAACTCATTAAACCCGAATAGAAGAGAGATCAGAGTCCCAGAGTATAGACGAGGAGTAAAAGATCCTAATACCACACAATTGGCGACGTGGGCCCATGGGCCGCACAGCCCAGTTAGTAAAACAATTTTCATCGATTAGACTCAACTTTGACCAAGGAGTTGGAAAGGGGGATTCCTACAGGCAGTCAGCTCTGATACCAACTTGTTACACCCCTGATTCAATCATACACTAATCATGCACGCAAATGTGTACGATCAAGATCAGGGACTCACGGGAAGATATCACAACACAACTCTAAAACATAAATAAGTCATACAAGCATCATAGTACAAGCCAGGGGCCTCGAGGGCTCGAATACAAGTGCTCGATCATAGATGAGTCAGCGGAAGCAACAATATCTGAGTACAGACATAAGTTAAACAAGTTTGCCTTAAGAAGGCTAGCACAAACTGGGATACAGATCGAAAGAGGCGCAGGCCTCCTGCCTGGGATCCTCCTAACTACTCCTGGTCGTCGTCAGCGGCCTGCACGTAGTAGTAGGCACCTCTAGTGTAGTAGGAATCATCATCGACGGTGGCGTCTGGCTCCAGGGCTCCAGCATCTGGTTGCGACAACCAGGTAGAAGGGAAAGTGGAAAAGAGGGAGAAAAGCAACCGTGAGTACTCATCCAAAGTACTCGCAAGCAAGGAGCTACACTACATATGCATGGGTATATGTGTAAAAGGCCATATCGGTGGACTGAACTGCAGAATGCCAGAATAAAAGGGGGATAGCTAATCCTATCGAAGACTACGCTTCTGGCAGCCTCCGTCTTGCAGCATGTAAAAGAGAGTAGATTGAAGTCCTCCAAGTAGTATCTCCAAGTAGCATATCCAAGTAGCATCTCCAAGTAGCATCTCCAGTAGCATCATAGTAGCATAATCCTACCCGGCGATCCTCCCCTCGTCGCCCTGTGGAAAAGCGATCACCGGGTTGTCTGTGGAACTTGGAAGGGTGTGTTTTATTAAGTATCCGGTTCTAGTTGTCATAAGGTCAAGGTACAACTCCAAGTCGTCCTGTTACCGAGGATCACGGCTATTCGAATAGATTAACTTCCCTGCAGGGGTGCACCAACTTACCCAACATGCTTGATCCCATTTGTCCGAACACACTTTCCCGGGTCATGCCCGGCCGCGAAAGATCAACACGTCGCAGCCCCACCTAGGCCCAACAGAGAGGCCAGCACGCCGGTCTAAACCTAAGCGCACAGGGGTCTGGGCCCATCGCCCATAGCACACCTGCACGTTGCGTACGCGGCCGAAAGCAGAACTAGCCCCCTCAATACAAGAGCAGGCTTACGTTCCAATCCGGCGCGCGCCACTCAGTCGCTGGCGTCACGAAGTGCTTCGGCTGATACCACGACGTCGGGATACCCATAACTACTCCCATGTAGATGGTTAGTGCGTATAAGCTCGTAGCCAACTCAGATGAAATACCAAGATCTCGTTAAGCGTGTTAAGTATCCGCGAACGCCGAACAGGGCCAGGCCCACCTCTCTCCTAGGCGGTCTCAACCTGCCCTGTCGCTCCGCCACAAGGTAACAGTTGGGGGCCGTCGGGAACCCAGGCCCACCTCTACTGGGATGGAGCCACCTGTCCTTTCAGCCCCCATCTCCGAACAGTACCACAGGTAATGTAATAGTGTAAAGTATATAGTATATACCCGTGATCACCTCCCGAAGTGATCACAACCCAGTAGTATAGCATGGCAGACGGACAAGAGTGTAGGGCCACTGATGGAACTCTAGCATCCTATACTAAGCAGTAGGATAGGAGGTAAAGTTAACAACAGTAGTAGCAAGGACAGGCCGGTCTCGGGGTCTACCGGGGAAGAAGAGGGGGGAAGAAACAGTAAATACAGAGCCAACAAAGTATCACAAACAAAACGAGGCAATACACGGTGCTAGGTGTGCCTGAACGCGGTAGTAGGTGATACCGACGAAGGGGGAAAGTATCCGGGAAAGTATTCTCGGTGTTTCGCGTTTTCGCGCAGAGGATCCGGAGGGGGAAAGTTGCGAGTTCGATAGGTTAGGTGGGTGTGGTGGACGAACGGGCCGCGTTTCCGGATTCGTCTCGTCGTTCTGAGCAACTTTCATGTTGAAAATAATTTAATCCGAGTTACGGATTAAAAGATATGATTTTCTAAAGATTTTATTAATTTTTGGAATTTAATTAATTATTTAATTAATTCGAAAAATGGATTTATGACGTCAGCATGATGTCATGCTGACGTCAGCAGTCAACAGAGTTGACTTGGTCAACCTGACATGTGGGTCCGGTGGGACCCACCTGTCATTCTCTGTTTAGGTTAATTAAAGATTAGTTAATTTAATTACTATTTAATTAACCTAACTAGTTAATTAAATTAATTAAACCGGATTAATTAACTTAATTAATTCATTAGATAATTAATTAATTAATAATTAATTTTATTAAATCATTTTTTATTTTTTATTTATTATTTTTATTTTTTTAATTCCTTTTTTTAAAACGTTATGGGCATGGGGCCCATCTGTCATAGGCCCCAGGGGCCTATCGGGCGTGGCCCGAACGGGCATGCGGGCAGCGGGCGCAGGGTGCTGGCGCGGGCACCAGCCCGAACGGGCGCAGATGGTCGCCGGCGCACGGGCGGGGCCATTCGGGGCGATGGGGCGGGCGCAGGCCACCGGGGCACAGTGGGGCGCCGGCCAGGGGGTGTCGCGGGCGAGGCAGGGCACGGCCACGGGGCACGGGTGGGCGGAGAGCACGTGAGAAGCAACAACAGAAGCACACGGCGTGGCAGCGCCAGCGCGGGGTGGCGGTGGTGCTAGGCAAGGGTGGCCAGGGGGTGCGTGGGGTGGCAACAGAGGGGGGTGAGGTCGGGGCGCCGGCGTTTGCAACGAGTTGCGCCGTCAGTGGCATGGGTGACCATGGTTGTGGGGAAAATGACGCCAGAGTGGGCACGTGAGGCGCGGGGCGCGGTGGAGTGCGTGCAGCGAGGGGAGGGTGGTTATGAGCTCCGGCGAGCTCGAGCGACAGCGGGGGGGGGGAAGGAGGAGAGGCCGGGCCTCACTTGCGGTGCAGGGGAACGGCAGCATGCTCGAGGAGGAGGACGAGGAGGCGACGTAGAGGAAGAGGTCCGGCGAGGGAGCGGTTCCGACGAGTCGGCTTCGGGCGACGGTGGTCGGCATCAGGCGACGGGGCGCTGGGGGAGGGGGTCGGCTGCCCAGACCGGATCCGCGCGGGGCGGATGCCTTGAGGGGGCGGGCGGAGGCGACGGCCGGGGTCAGCGCGGCGACGGCGACGCGGTCATCGGGGGCAAGCGCCCCCGATCCAGATCGGGGGGGGGGGGAGCGGGAGGAATGAGGGGGAGTGGGTGTGGTAGCAGTTTAGGGTTTGGTCGCGTGGGGGATAAGGGGGACCGGGGTGGGCCGGCCTGGCAGTCCGTCGGCCTGCTGGGCCGAGGCCCAGATGGGGGTTCCTTTTCCCTTTTTTTTGTTTGTCTCTTTTGTATTTTCTTCCTTTTATTTATTTTCTCTTCTGTTTTAATTCAATTTAAAATATTTATGTATTTTATAAAACTGTGCCTTCTACACCATAATTATCTATGTAATATTTAGTACAATCCGAACATTTTTATTTTAATTTTTGAAAACTTTTATTATTGACATTAATTTGAATTTGAATTTTGAAATGGTTCCGAATCATCGCAAGGTTAACAACAGTAACCGTGGTGACGTGGCACCATTAGCCCGGGATTACTGTAGCTTAATTATCCGGGCGTCACAATTGGAATCTAATATTTCCTTTCCTTCATATCAATAATTGCACCAATCGTTCTAAGGAAAGGTCTACCAAGAATAATAGGACATGAAGGATTGCAATCTATGTGAAGAACAATAAAATCTATGGGCACGTAATTCCTATTTGCAACAATAAGAACATCATTAATTCTTCCCATAGGTTTCTTAATAGTGGAATCCGCAAGGTGCAAGTTTAGGGAGCAATTATCAAAATCACGAAAACCTAACAAATCACACAAACTCTTTGGAATCATGGAAACACTAGCACCCAAATCACATAAAGCATAGCATTCATGATCTTTAATTTTAATTTTAATAGTTGGTTCCACTCATCATAAAGTTTTCTAGGGATAGAAACTTCCAATTCAAGTTTTTCTTCATAAGATTGCATCAAGGCATCAACGATATGTTTAGTGAACGCTTTATTGTGACTATAAGCGTGAGGAGAATTTAGCATGGATTGCAACAAGGAAATACAATCAATAAAAGGGCAATTTTCATAATTAAATTCCTTGAAATCCAAAATAGTGGGTTTAGCAACATCTAGGGTTTTAATTTCTTCAATCCCACTTTTATCAATTTTAGAATCAAGATCTAAAAATTCCGAATTTTTGGAATGCCTTCTAGGTAAAGGTGGATCATATTCAGTCCCATCATTATCAAGATTCATATTGCAAAACAAAGATTTAATAGGGGACACATCAATAACTTTTAGATCTTCATCTTTATTTTCATAGCAACTAGAAGAACACACTCTTATAAAGGCATCTTTCTTAGCACGCATCCTAGCGGTTCTTTCTCTGCACTCATCAATGGAAATTCTCATGGCTTTGAGAGACTCATTGATATCATGCTTAAGTGGAATAGATCTAAGTTTCAAAGAATCAACATCAAGAGAAATCCTATCAACGTTCCTAGCCAAATCATCAATCTTAAGCAATTTTTCTTCAATCATAGCATTGAAATTCTTTTGCGAAGTAATAAATTCTTTAATATTAGATTAAAAATCAGAGGGAATTTTATTATAATTTCCATAAGAATTGTTGTAGGAATTACCATAATTATTAGAGGGATTACTAGGATAAGGCCCATGATTGAAATTTCCTCTATACGCGTTGTTACCAAAATTGTTCCTACCAACAAAATTCACATCCATAGATTCATTGTTATTCTCAATCAAGGTAGACAAGGGCATATAATTAGGATCAGAAGAAACACTCTTACTAGCAAATAATTTCATAAGTTCATCCATCTTTCCACTCAAGACATTAATTTCTTCTATCGCATGCACCTTTTTATTAGTAGATCTTTCAGTATGCCATTGAGAATAATTAACCATAATATTATCTAGGAGTTTAGTAGCTTCTCCTATAGTGATTTCCATAAAAGTGCCTCCCACAGCCCGAATCTAAAAGATTTCTAGAAGCAAAATTCAATCCGGCATAATTTTTTTGTATAATCATCCATAAATTCAAACCATGAGTAGGGCAATTACGTATCATTAAATTCATTCTCTCCCAAGCTTGTGCAACATGTTTATGATCAAGTTGCTTAAAATTCATAATATCGTTTCTAAGAGAGATGATCTTAGCGGGAGGAAAATACTTCGAGATAAAGCATCTTTGCACTTATTCCATGAATCAATACTATTTTTAGGCAAAGACGAAAACCAAGCTTTAGCACGATCTCTAAGCGAAAAAGGAAATAGCTTCAATTTAACAATATCATTATCCACATCTTTGTTCTTTTGCATATCACATAAATCAATGAAGCTATTAAGATGGGTAGCGGCATCTTCACTAGGAAGGCCGGAAAACGGATCTTTCATGACAAGAGTCAGCAAAGTAGTATTAATTTCACAAGATTCATCATAGGTAAGAGGAGAAATCGGAGTGCTAATAAAATCATTGTTGTTGGTATTGGTGAAGTCACACAATTTAGTGTTATCTTGAGCCATTGCGACAAGCAAGCAAACTAACACAAAAGCAAACAAAAAACAAGCGGGCAAAAAGAGGCAAACGGGAAAGAGAGGGAGGATAGAGAGAGAGAGGGCGAATAAAACGGCAAGGGTGAAGTGGGGGAGAGGAAAACGAGAGGCAAATGGCAAATAATGTAATGCGAGAGATAATGGTATGTGATGGGTACTTGGTATATTGACTTTTGCGTAGACCTCCCCGGCAACGGCGCCAGAAATCCTTCTTGCTACCTCTTGAGCACTGCATTGGTTTTCCCCGAAGAGGAAGGGATGATGCAGCAAAGTAGCGTAAGTATTTCCCTCAGTTTTTGAGAACCAAGGTATCAATCCAGTAGGAGGCTATGCGCGAGTCCCTCGTACCTGCACAAAACAAATAAATCCTCGCAACCAATGCGATAAGGGGTTGTCAATCCCTACATGACCACTTACGAGAGTGAGATCTAATAGATATGATAAGATAATATTTTTGGTATTTTTATGATAAAGATGCAAAGTAAAATAAAAGCAAAGTAAAAGCAAAAGGAAATAACTAAGTATTGGTAGATTAATATGATGAAGATAGACCCGGGGGCCATAGGTTTAACTAGTGGCTACTCTCAAGAGCATAAGTATTCTACGGTGGGTGAACAAATTACTGTTGAGCAATTGACAGAATTGAGCATAGTTATGAGAATATCTAGGTATGATCATGTATATAGGCATCACGTCCGAGACAAGTAGACCGACTCCTGCCTGCATCTACTACTATTACTCCACTCATCGACCGCTATCGAGCATGCATCTAGAGTATTAAGTTAATGAAAACAGAGTAACGCCTTAAGCAAGATGACATGATGTAGAGGGATAAACTCATTTAATATGATGAAAACCCCATCTTGTTATCCTCGATGGCAACAATACAATACGTGCCTTGCTGCCCCTACTGTCATTGGGAAAGGACACCGCAAGATTGAACCCAAAGCTAAGCACTTCTCCCATTGCAAGAAAGATCAATCTAGTAGGCCAAACCAAACTGATAATTCGAAGAGACTTGCAAACATAACCAATCATACATAAAAGAATTCAGAGAAGATTCAAATATTGTTCATAGATAGACTTGATCATAAACCCACAATTCATCGGTCTCAACAAACACACGACAAAAAGAAGATTACATCGAATAGATCTGCACAAGAGAGGGGGAGAACATTGTATTGAGATCCAAAAAGAGAGAAGAAGCCATCTAGCTACTAACTATGGACCCGTAGGTCTAAGGTAAACTACTCACACTTCATCGGAGGGGCTATGGTGTTGATGTAGAAGCCCTCCGTGATCGATGCCCCCTCCGGGGAAGCTCCGGAATAGGCCCCAAGATGGGATCTCGTGGATACAGAAAGTTGCGGCGGGGGAATTAGGGTTTTGGCTCCGTATCTGATCGTTTGGGGGTACATAGGTATATATAGGAGGAAGGAGTACGTCGGTGGAGCAACAGGGGGCCCAGGAGGGTGGAGGGCGCGCCTGGGGGGGTAGGTGCGCCCCCTACCTCGTGGTCTCCTCTTTTGTGTATTGACGTAGGGTCCAAGTCTCCTGGGTCTTGTTCATTGAGAAAATCACGTTCCCGAAGGTTTCATTCTGTTTGGACTCCATTTGATATTCCTTTTCTTCAAAACCCTGAAATAGGAAAAAACAGCAATTCTGGGCTGGGCCTCCGGTTAATAGGTTAGTCCCAAAAATAATATAAAAGTGGATAATAAAGCCCAATAATGTGCAAAACAGTAGATAATATAGCATGGAGCAATCAAATATTATAGATACGTTGGAGACGTATCATCCTGCACGGTGCGGCTTCTTCTTCTTGGGGATGGCCTCCAGAGGGCCTTCATTTCTGCTATCGAGGTCATCGATTGCTGCGGCTTGAAAGGCGCGCTCGAGGGAGCACACCGCATCCCTCTCTTCACACGGGACTGTGATGATTCCTCCGCTTCTTGGCATCTTGAGAATGTTGTAGCCGTGATGAGTGACTTCCATGAACTTGGCCAGGGCTGGATACTCGAGGATGGCATTGTACGGCAGGCAGATGTGTGCGGTGTCGAAGTCGATGAGCTTGGTGCGGTAGTTCTTGTGCTCCCCGAAGGTGACGGGCAGGCGGACCTGCCCTATCGGTGTGGTGGAGCCGTCGGTCACTCCTGAGAAAGGCTTGGTGGTCTGAGCTGTTCATAAGGCACTTGGAGGTTGTTGAACGTGTCGACGGACAGGACGTTGAGCCCTGCGCCGCCGTCGATGAGGGTCTTGGTGACCTGCACATTGCTGATGACTGGGGAACACGACATAGGGAGGGCGCCAGCGGTGGCTACGCACTTGAGCTGATCCACCAAGTTGAAAGTGATGGCGCATTGGGACCACCAGAGCGGGCGCGTGGCCTCGAGTTTGGGGAGCACCGCGTTCACCTCGCGAGCGAACTGTTTGAAGGTGCGCTGAGAGGCTGGGGCCTGTGCGCCGCCCAAGATGCAGGCGATCGCACGTGGCTCCTAGAAGCCCCCGGCCCCCTCATCCTGGTGGTGGTCGTTGTTCCTTCTTGGTGGCGGTAGCGGGGGAAGACCAGCGTTGCCCTGGGGGCGATCTTCACGCGGCGGGTCCCTCCAGGCGCCCTCGCGAGGCTGGTCCTGCCAGCGATCCTCACGAGGCCGGTCGCGCCACGCCTGGCGCGGGCCACGGTCGTCCCAACGTCCGCCTCCACGTCCTCCTCCGCGGCCGTAGCCTCGGTCGTTGCACTCGGGGCGTCGACCATGGCGTCCTTCTCGTATGGCTCTGAGCTCTTGACAGTCGCTGTGTTGTGTGTATTCAGGTTATGGAAGGCGCAGAATGGTCGGCCGTTCTTGGATGACTTGGGCTGATCTCTGCCCCGCTTGATGTCGGGCTCCGCTGCGAGCACAACTCCCTCCTTGCGCTTCACGTCCTTGGCCTTAGCCTTCTTCTCCTCCACGCCCACGCTGGCAGCTCAAGGAGAGAGAGGCGCCCCTTCTCAGCTCTTGCGCACTTGGTTTCCAGGTTGAACAACTCCTGAGATGTGCAGAGCTCCTCATGGATGGCGAGCTCTTCCTTCATCTTGACGTCACAGATGCTGTCGGAGAATGCGGAGATGATGGCCTCGTCCGTGACCTTGGGGATCTTGAGGCGGGTGTTGTTGAAGCGCTGGATGTACTTCTGGAGGGTCTCTCCTGGTTGATGCCTGATGCGGCGTAAATCACCCGCGGCTGGTGGGCGGTCGCGAGTGCCCTGGAAGTTGGCGAACAAGCGGTCGCGCATCTCGTCCCAGGAGGAGATCGAGACGTGCTGCAGGTTCAGGAGCCAGGAGCGAGCTCCATCCTTGAGAGCCATGGGAAACAAGTTCGCCATGACCTTTTCGTCGCCGTTGGCCGCTTCGATGCTCAGCTCATAGAGCTGTAGGAACTCTGCGGGGTCGGTGGTACCGTCGTAGCGAGGAGGCAGATCCGGCTTGAACTTGCCCGGCCAGGCGACGCTACGCAGCTCGGGGGTGAAGGCGTGGTAGCCAGCCGTGGTTGCCAGAGCCCACTTCGGAGGTGGAGCTTGGTCTTTGACAAGGTCCGCGCTGCATCGCTATGGGCGGTGCGCGGTCTTGACGAGGTGGCGCGGGGAGCGCAGGTGCAGCTTCTCGCGGTCGCGGAATTTCTTGGCAGCTTCTCTCTTCGTGCGCGAGCGCCGGGCGCGGCGGATCACGCCACGGAGCTGCGCGCCTTGGTGCCAAGGCGCCGTCTTGGGGCTGAGGTGGTGGAGGCACGCCATGAGCCCCATCGCCCGCAGCTGGTTGAGGGAGAGGCAGAGAGTGGGACGGCGCCGGAGAGCCCCATGCAGCGCGGGCGAGCTTGGCGACGCGATAGAGCCACTCCTCGTAGAGGTCGTCGACGGGGCGGTAGTGCAGGAGCTCGTTCGCCGCGAGGAGCGCGGTGCGCGTGAGATGAAGAACCGGCAGGGGTCAGCGATGGAGTGGCGGTGCGGCCGTCCTGCCGCACCGAAGGATGCTGCAAGGACGCCTGCTGCTTGTTCCCCGCCGGGCCGGTGGCAGCGTTGGCGGCAGGAGACGGAGAACGGCGATGTGGCCCGCCGACGAGAGCCGTTTGAGCGACGCGGGCGGTGAGGGCAGCTCGACGATCAGCTCGAGCACGGCGAGCGTCTGCCATGGAGACGACGGAGCGACGGAGCAACGAACTGATGGAAGGGAAGCTATGACTGTCGGATGTGGGGTTCCGGCTAACCCTTAAGGTTCGAACACTGGGTTGCGTGCGAAGTCTCTCCCTCCTACCGATCAACGCTCAAGCTCACTAGATCTCGCGGACGAACTCGACGAACTCATAACACAGAAAGACACGGGGTTTATACTGGTTCGGGCCACCATTGTGGTGTAATACCCCACTCTAGTGTCGTGGTGGTGGATTGCCTCTTGGGCTGATGATAAACAATACAAGGGAAGAATACCCTCCTGAGGTTGAGGTATGAACTTGTGGTGTGTCTCTGGGTTTGATGCGACCTCTCCTACTATGGTGGTGGCTAGTCCTATTTATAGAGGCCCTGGTCCGCTTCCCAAATATCGAGCGGGAAGGGAGCCAACAATGGCGGGCTAATTTGAAGGGGGACAGCTAGTACAAGCTATCCCGACAAAATTAGTCTTCGCCTGCACAAAGCTCTGGTGGTGACGCTGTCTTGGGCTCCACAATGACCTCCGTCTTGCAGTCCATGGTCTTGGTCATGTTGCACCGAAATGGCAACCTTTGCCTGAGGCCTCGATACTCCGCGGCTGCGCTTGCCTCCTTTGCACCAAAGGGGAAACAAGGACGCTGCGCGCGCTGGCGCCCGCCTAGCACCCGACTGGTGTCAATCGTCATTGCTCACATCACGAGAGCCTCGTGAGGTTCGCCTCGCCTTGATATCTCCGCTCCTCGTGAGCCTGCCTAGCTAGGCAACTCTAGAGGAGGTCTTGTGTCATCCGCCTCACGAGGCTTGGCCCCTCGCGAGGGTCTTGGATGCTTTGTTGGTGAAGATGGGCCGTACGGCCTGCTGGCTCCGCCACGCCGCGGGCCGCAGGCAGGCAAGTCTGGGGACCCCCATTCCCAGAACACCGACAGTAGCCCCCGGGAACAAGGTGCGCTCGGGCTTGGCTTCGCGGCAAAGCCAAGGGTCAAGCTCGAAGCACCGCGGGCCCCAAAAGCCCGCGGCCTCGGTTGACACGTGGCAGTTGATTGGACACGGGCGTCTCCGCTTCCCCACGTTGCCTCGGCAACTGCTTGACCTGACAAAAGGCTGGCGCGGGTGGCACTTGCCTTCATTGCTTCTTCCTTGCCTCGCTCCAAATCCCCTTTCTTGCTCTTCGCTGCCGCTACCTACAGATTTGCTCCGGCCTCGCTCTGCATCTGCCGCCCATGGCGCCGCGCAAGGTCAAGACTTCCTCGGCCCTGGCTTGGTACGAGCCCGCTCTTGAGGCGCCCACTATCACAGAGAAGAGACTTGCCTCCGTGCGCCTAGTGACGGAGGGAGAGAGCAACGAGTGGGGGAAGACGGAGCTCCGACTTGCCTCCGACGAGCCGGAGCCTGAGGGTAGCACCTTCTTTCCCTTCTTTTCGAGCAGCGTTGCCGTCGGGTTGGTTCCTCCCTTCTCTGATTTCTTCTATGAAGTCCTCGACCACTATGGGCTACAAGCGTTGCATCTCCATCCCAACTCTGTCCTTCTCCTGTCCATCTTTGCCTACTACTGTGAGGCGTACCTGGGCATGATGCCATCCGTGGCGCTCCTGCGCCATTTCTTCTTCCTCCGTGTCAGCGAGGGTCACATCTCTGGATGCGCCAACTTTGTTGCGTCCGACAAGGCCAACTCGATCTCGAGCACCGGGAAGAGGCCCGACAGCATTCGATCCAAATGGGTCATGGTGGACGCCAAGCTCGCCCATCCGTGCCTGGTGTTGCCGACGGAGGCGCCCCGACAAGGCAAATAGTGGCCCAGGGCAGAGCTTGTCGACGAGCGGGCATCGTCAGTGTTGGGGCAGATGATGACTGACCTGAAGCCGGGCAATGCGAGGACGGCCAAAATAACGGGAGCGATGCTCCTGAGGGAGTTCTTGATGCTGTGGGTCGCCCCACTCCAGGCGCGCGCGCCCCTTCCGGGAGCTTGAAGGAGGGGAAAACAAGGCACGCCTGAGGCCGGGGGACCTGCCTAACGATGAACTGGACACCGTCCTGCGTCTCATAGTCGGAGACAACCAGGAGTACCCGCCTAGCGCCTTCATTCCCCCTGTTCCAAAGCATGGACCGGGAGGAATTCGTCGCCTCTAGGCTGACTTATGATACGTGCGGGCTGGTGTCGCCGGTGTTTTCGGGAGATCCTTCGGTGTAGAAACCGGTGGAGGTGTCTTCTGATGAATCCCACAGAGAGGGGGAAGAGGAGGCAAACTCGGAGGAGACCCCGAAAGAGGTGGGGGAGACCTCCCCTCCGAGCAAGGCCGAGATTCTCCATGCACTTCCTGATGATGCCGAGGCCGACGCCTACCAAGGAGGGAAGGAGCAACCCCTCGTCCCGACGAAGGGTAGGTCGTCGCTGGTGGACCGTGGTGCCGCCTCCAACCCAACACCTCCTGGGGCTGGATCCGGTTCTGCCTCCGCACCGCATGGCGCCACCGGAGCCCAAGCGCCTGCCCCTCAGGCCCCAATGCTGTTAGGTCTCAAGCTTCACAAGCGGAGGGTGGAGTACCTCGCGATGGACTGGTAGGTGTCTCAAGCTTCTCTTTATCCCTGCTAGTACTTGTTATTTCCTGACGCTCGCCTTTGGTTGATCAGGCCGACATCTTTGGCGAAGAGGCAGAAGGAGGGTACGGCGGCTGTGCCTTCCTCCGCAGAGCAAGGAGGAAACATCACCCGTGTCTCCCCAGCCCGGTCGCCCTTGCGGGGCCAGGAGGAACATCGCCGCGTGGAATCAGCCCCCATAGCCCCGCTGGTTCCGGAAGTGCCGGTGCTTGGCGCGGCTGACGAGGTCCCAGCTGCTCCGGGTACCGCGGTCTCCCAAGCCCTTGTGACAGCGTCGCTTCCTCCTACTGCTGCACCTCCACTCCTTGGTTATTCCGCTCCTGCTGCCGTCTTGGAGCGTGCCCTTTCAGAGATGACACAACTGCACGCGGATCTCCTCAGCGCTGATCCACGCCTGGTGGCCGGGTGTCTGGAGTTGGCCTCCGGCTGGCTTCATTTTGACCTGGCGGTACGCGCGGCGCTGGGCCAGGCTGTTGCGGCTTCCGAGAGGGAGAAGCAAGGAGCCGTCGGTGTTGCATCCGATCGTGAGGCGGCGCTGAAAGACGCCAAGGCCGCCCGTGACCGCTGCCAAGTGCTGGAGGGCGAGTTGCAGAGCCTACGCGACAAGCACACCGAAGAGGCACGCCGCCGCAAAGCAGAGGAGATGGAGATGAAGGCCTGGCAGGAAGCTGTCAAGAACCATGACGCTAAGTTGGCGGAGCTGGGGAAGAAGCAGGCTGTCGAGCGCAACCGGTTGGAAGAGTTGGAGCAGAAGATGGGGGCAAGGGGGGGGGGGGCGATCTTGACGCCAAGGCGCGAGTCCTGGACGAAGACCGTGTGGCCTTCGCCGATCTCGAGAAGTGATCTCGCAAGGCGCTGAGGATGCTGATAACCCACAAGTACAGGGGATCGCAACAGTTTTCGAGGGTAGAGTATTCAACCCAAATTTATTGATTCGACACAAGGGGAGCCAAAGAATATTCTCAAGTATTAGTAGCTGAGTTGTCAATTCAACCACACCTGGAAACTTAGTATCTGCAGCAAAGTATTTAGTAGCAAAGTAATATGATAGTAGTGGTAACGGTAGCAAAAGTAATGTTTTTGGTATTTTGTAGTGATGATAACAATAGCAACGGAAAAGTAAATAAGCGAAGAACAATATATGGAAAGCTCGTAGGCAATGGATCAGTGATGGAGAATTATACTAGATGCGGTTCATCATGTAACAGTCATAACCTAGGGTGACACAGAACTAGCTCCAGTTCATCAATGTAATGTAGGCATGTATTCCGGATATAGTCATACGTGTTTATGGAAAAGAACTTGCATGACATTTTTTGTCCTACCCTCCTGTGGCAGAGGGGTCCTAATGGAAACTAAGGGATATTAAGGTCTCCTTTTAATAGAGTACTGGAACAAAGCATTAACACATAGTGAATACATGAACTCCTCAAACTACGGTCATCATCGGTAAGTATCCCGATTATTGTCACTTCGGGGTTAACGGATCATAACACATAATAGGTGACTATAGACTTGCAAGATAGGATCAAGAACTCTCATATATTGATGAAAACATAATAGGTTCAGATCTGGAATCATGACACTTGGGCTCTAGTGACAAGCATTAAGCATAGCAAAGTCATAGCAACATCAATCTCACAACATAGTGGATACTAGGGATCAAACCCTAACAAAACTAACTCGATTACATGATAGATATCATCCGACCCATCACTGTCCAGCAAGCCTATGATGGAATTACTCATGCACGGCGGTGAGCATCATAAAATTGGTGATGGAGGATAGTTGATGATGACGATGGCGACGGATTCCCCTCTCCGAAGCCCCGAACGGACTCCAGATCAGCCCTCCCGAGAGGTTTTAGGGCTTGGCGGCGGCTCCGTATCGTAAAACGCGATGAATCCTTCTCTCTGATTTTTTTCTCTCCGAAACCAAATATATAGAGTTGGAGTCGAGGTCGAAGGAGCTCCAGGGGGCCCACGAGGTTGGGGGGCGCGCCCTAGGGGGGCAGGCGCGCCCCCACCCTCGTGGACAGGTGGTGGGCCCCCTGGCCTTCATCTTTTTCAAGGATTTTTTTATTATTTCTGAAAAGTTGTTCCGTGAAGTTTAAGGTCATTCCGAGAACTTTTCTTTCTGCACATAAATAACACCATGGTAATTCTGCTGAAAACAGCGTCAGTCCGGGTTAGTTCCATTCAAATCATGCAAGTTAGAGTCCAAAGCAAGGGCAAAAGTGTTTGGAAAAGTAGATACGACGGAGACGTATCAACTCCCCAAGCTTAAACCTTTGCTTGTCCTCAAGCAATTCAGTTGACAAACTGAAAGTGATAAAGAAAAACTTTTGCAAACTTTGTTTGCTCTTGTTGTTGTAAATATGTAAAACCAGCATTCAAGTTTTCAGCAAAGATTATGAACTAACCACATTCACAATAACGCATAGGTCTCAAGTTTACTCATATCAATGACATAATCAATTAGTGAGCAATAATAATAAATCTCGGATGGCAACACTTTCTCAAAACAATCATAATATGATATAACAAGATGGTATCTCGCTATCCCTTTCTGAGACCACAAAACATAAATGCAGAGCACCTTTAAAGATCAAGGACTGACTAGACATTGTAATTCATGGTAAAAGAGATCCAGTCAAGTCATACTCAATGTAAACTAGCAGTAATGAATGCAAATGATAGCGGTGCTCTCCAATTGGTGCTTTTTAATAAGAAGATGATGACTCAGCATAAAAGTAAATAGATAGGCCCTTCGTAGAGGGAAGCAGGGATTTGTAGAGGTGCCAGAGCTCGGTTTTGAAATAGAGGTGAATAATATTTTGAGCGGTATACTTTAATTGTCAACATAACAACCAAGAGATGGCGATATCTTCCATGCTACACACATTATAGGCGGTTCCCAAACAGAATGGTAAAGTTTATACTCCCCCTCCACCAAGAAGCATCAATCCATGGCTTGCTCGACACAACGAGTGCCTCCAACTAACAAGAGTCCCAGGGGGAGTTTTCTTTGCAATTATTTTGATTTAGTTTGCATAAAGCATGGGACTGGGCATCCCAGTGACCAGCCACTTTCTCATAAGTGAGGAGTGGAGTCCACTCCTCTTGAGAATAACCCGCCTAACATGGAAGATACAGACATCCCTAGTTGATACATGAGCTATTCGAGCATACAAAACATGATATTTATTTGAAGGTTTAGAGTTTGGCACATACAAATTTACTTGGAACGGCAGGTAGATACCGTATATAGGTAGGTTTGGTGGACTCATATGGAATGACTTTGGGGTTTATGGAGTTGGATGCACAAGCAGTATTCCTGCTTAGTACAGGTGAAGGCTAGCAAAAGACTGGGAAGCGACCAGCTAGCACTACAAAAAAAATACACTTCCGTGATGATACGTGTTTGTCATAGTAGGTCGCGTTTTTTATCATGCATGCACATCCATGACAAATTTATGACAGAATCAAGATAGTCATACCTGTGCTGTTGTAGAAGTGTTCCATGATATTACCAAAATTATCATCATGGAAGTGTCCACTTCCATGACGATAAATCACGCGTCAGAGAAGTGCTTTAGTCAAGGGTGAGCGACACGTGGCATCCACCGTAACGGAACGCCGTTAAGCTATCGGGTCAGGTTTTGGATCTGATAACCCGTTAATAGCCCTGACCAATGGGGATTTTCCATGTGTAAAATAATCATTGGCTAGAGGAAACACGTGTCGGCTCATCGTTGGGACAGATGTCATCCACTCACTGGATAGAAGGTGCCTATGATACGTCGACACGTGGCACAGACCAACAGTGGCCCATTCCTGTGAAAAGGCCGGCCCATTTGACTTGGTCAAAAGCTGGCGGGCCGGCCCATGGAAAGCATGTTAACGGCCTGTTTGCATATAGCCCATTTATAGCCCGCTAACCTGTCACATCCCTAGCTTCTGGTAATGCTCTAGGCTAGCTTCATGTGTGCATCATGTCTATATTCCGAAAGTTGAAATGAGGAAATTGAAAGCCTCGGAAATCATTTTAATAAAGGGGCAAGAAACCCTAAAATTGCAATCAGTAAATCCAAAATGCCCTAGAAATAGCTCTGACAATTTTGGCAAGAGTTATAAATCAAACCAAAATTTTGGGACATTTCTAACGAATTATTTGGGCTCTGATTTTAAATCAATATTTTATTTGAATTTGGAGTTATATTCATAATATATAATGAATATATTTTCAAATGTCCTGAGATATTTTATGTTTATGAGGAGTAGACCTTAAGTGACATAAAATTATCCAGGGGAGTTTTGGCACTGTTTTCAAATTTGTTTGAATTTGAATTCAGTGGCACTTAAATAGAAAACAGAACAGATATATAAAAAAAAGAGAGAAGCCCAGCCACTTACCTGGCGCCCACTTACCTGGCCCAGCTCCTCCAGCGGCCCAGCCCGCCACCGCTACCCTCCCTGTCGCCTTCCTCCTCGCGCCAGTAGGCAGAGGAGGGACACGGCGCACGCGCCCGAGCTCGCCACGCCACCACCCTGCTCGTCTGCATCGCCTGGCCACCGCGACGCCGCGCGTCATCTCCTCGGCGCCGCCCCGACCCCCTGGACCCCCTCGCTCTCTCCCTCTCCCTTGTTTCTCTCCTCTGCTTCCTCTCTCTCACTCGCCCGAGCGCAGCCGCAGCCGCGCCACCGTAACGCCGCGGCCACCGTATCCCCCTCGACCCCTCGCTGTGCTTGCGAGCTCCGTCTCGACGTCCCCAACCTCCTCGACAAGCCACGACGCCACGGACGCGCTGCAACACCGCCGTCACCACCGTCTTCATCGCCATGGCCGGAGATCGCCGCCGCTCGATTCGCAGCAATGAGGACGCCCCCGAGCTCACCAACCCCTTCGTTCGATCCGCTGTGAGCTGCTGCGTCGATCCCCTCCCTCCCCTGTGAGCCGAGAGCTCTTCGCCGCCGGCCATGTCGCCGCCGTAGCCACCGTTGCCTAGAGCTGCAACCGAGCACGCGGCCGTGCTCAGTGCAACCCCAGGAGGTCGTAACACCCCCCTTTGCCTCCTGCCGTGCTCCCTAACACCGACCCCGAGCTCGCCCGAGCTCCGGCCGCCGCCGAGGTCGACGCCGTGCTCAACTCCGGCCACCTCGCGGCCTCCCGTCTGTTCCTTTGGATGCGGAGGAGCAAGAGCTTCTCCCTAGTGCCCTCAGCGCGCCAAACCACCGCTCGTAGCGCCAAACCCGCCACCACCCGAACTCCGGCCGCCGCCGTCGTCATGATTGCTGTCGCCTCCGGCCACCCTAGCTTCTCCCGTTTGCCCTATTAGATGCGCGCGAGCCTGGGCATCCCGTAGAGCCCCTCCGCCGCTCTTTTGGTCATCGGAGGGCGAATCCCGACGCTCTCCGCCGTCCCTGGCCTCGCCGGCGACGAGCCTCGGTCAACTCCGGCGAGTTTGACCCGGGTTTGACCCCACTGGCCGGTTTGACCCCCCTCTCTCTCACCGACATGCGGGCCCCGCCCGGCTAATTAAGTTAGGTTAGTATTAACTAAGCTAGGTTAGTTTAGTTAGACACTGACACTCGGGACCCACCGGTCAGAGTTTGACCGGACTGTGCCACGTTGACCTGCTGACGTCATCGTGACGTCAGGATGATGCAGTAATGTTTTCTGGATTTGTTTTTATTCAGAAAATTCCAGAAAATTGTATAAACTTCTAAAAATCATAGAAATTCAACCGTAACTCCAAATTAAATAATTTATATATGAAAAATTATCAGAAAAATTCAAGGAATCCATCTGTACCATTTTCATGCATGTCAGAACAACTTATAGCTGCTGTTTAGCACAAATCAATTAAATGGCATTTGAATAATCACATATGGAGTTTGAATTTGAATATTATATTCAAACCAACTTCATTTAATCTGTTGCTAGTTGCATTAGCTCAAAACACATTCATATTGCCATGTCATGAGCATGCATCATATTGTGCATTGCATTGATTGTGTTCCTTTCTGTGTTGCCGGTATTTGTCCCCTCTCGATAGACGCGATACCGATGATGTGATCGTTGACACTGATGAAGACTCAATGTTATCTTCAGAAGTGCCAGGCAAGCAAAAACCCCCTTGTTCATTCCGATACAATCCTACTCTCTCGCTCCTGCTCTCCTTTACTGCATTAGGACAACACCGATTCATCTGTTACTTGCTGCGGTAGCTGAACCCCTTTATCCTTTGCATGACCTGTCATTGCCACAGTAAATAGATGAAACCCACTAGCATGAGTAGGAGTTGTTTGAGCCCTGTTGTGCCTACTCATTCTTGCTTGTTTGTCATGCCTGCTACTGCTTAGAGTTGAGTCAGGTCTGATTCATCAGGGATGAATCAGAGGTGTGTGAACATGTTCTACTGTGTGTGAGCTAAGTGTGTGAACACGATTTGGTAAAGGTAGCGGTGAGAGGCCATGTAGGAGTACATGGTGGGTTGTCTCATTGCAGCCGTCCTCAGGAACTGAGTTCTGTGTTTGTGATCCATGACTCAGCTACTACCATACATTGGGCCCTGAAATATGACCCCGCTCGACTTCTTAATCACCTTGTCCTCTGTCCAGGAGTTGCAAGTAGTTTCTGGTGTTTGTAGTATGCTGGAGGCCGTGGACAGCGCTGACCGTAGGGGTGGGCTGTGATGCGGTAGGCACGTGGCCGGGTAAACCGGGCACCCGTTTGGTGTCACGGAACCCTGTTCACATCGTTTGGGGCTGTGAGCGAAACTCCGGCCGGATCTCCTCATGGATGGAACCCGAATAGGCGATAAACCTGGACTAGAGACTTAGGTGTTTAGGTAGGTCGTGGTCTACACCCACGTCGGCTTTCGCTTGAAGTCTGCCGAGCACATGTCGTGTGCAGACGCTAAGTGGTGGAAACATGTATGAAGAAGTACACCCCTGCAGGGTTAACATCATCTATTCGAATAGCCGTGTCCGCGGTAAAGGACTTCTGGGTTGCTTATATCAGTTCATAGACAAGTGAAAGTGGATACTTTAAAATGCGCAAGATAAGCGTGAGTGCTATGGATGGCGTTCTCGTAGGGAGACGGGAGCGGATCCATAGTGGTGTATTGATATGGTGAATATGTGGACTCGTGTGCGCCACCTCAAAAGAGTCGCTTGCAGTCATAGTTTAGGATAGCCACCGAGTCAAAGCTGGCTTGCTGCAGTTAAACCCCACCATCCCCTTGTTGAAAATGATGCATATGTAGTTAGTTCTGATGTAAGTCTTGCTGGGTACATTTGTACTCATGTTTGCCTATTTTATGTTTTTGCAGAGAGACTTCAGTCTCACTAGTAGTTCCACGTGGACTTCGACGTTTAGCTTGTTACCTCAGCTACGATCTTGTGCCTCAGCAGGATTTGGTAGATAGTCAGGCTTCTCAGCCTTTTTCATTTATAGATGTCTGTACTCAGACATGATAGCTTCCGCTTGTGCTTTGATATGTATGCTCTGAATGTTGGGTCATGAGACCCCTGTTTGTAATATCTCGCTCCTCGGAGCCTAATGAATAAATAGTTGAGTTGTAGAGTCATGTTGTGATGCCATGTTGTATTTGCACATATCGAGCATATTGTGTGTATGTTATTGAAATGCTTGGTATGTGTGGGATCTGACAACCTAGTTGTTTATCCTTGGTAGCCTCTCTTACCGGGAAATGTCTCCTGGTGTTTCCACTGAGCCATGGTAGCTTGCTACTGCTCCGGAACACTTAGGCTGGCCGGCATGTGTCCTTCGTCGTTCCTGTGTCTGTCCCTTCAGGGAAATGTCACGCGATGAATACCGGAGTCCTGTTAGCCCGCTACAGCCCGGTTCACCGGAGTCCTGCTAGCCCAGTGCTACAGCCTGGATTCACTCGCTGATGACCGACACGTTCGATGCTGGGTCATGGATGCCTGTCCCTATAGGTTTGTGCCACTTTGGGTTTACGACTAGCCATGTCAGCCCGGGCTCCTTATCATATGGATGCTAGCGACACTATCATATACGTGTGCCAAAAGACGCAAACGGTCCCGGGCAAAGGTAAGACGACACCCGTGGGAATACCGTGCGTGAGGCCGCAAAATGATATGAGGTGTTACATGCTAGATCGATGTGGCATTGAGTTGGGGTCCTGACAGCGTTGGTATCAGAGCTTGACTGCCTGTAGGATTACCAATCCAAACTGGTCGAAGTCGAGTCTAGAAATGCTTTAGTTATGTAAGGGAATTGATTGTGGGATGGAACGTAAGGCTCTTTTTACTCCTATTCCTCATGGCCTTCTAATCTGAGTCATCATCTTCTCTTCTACGGGGATTAAGAACTAGGCTTTCTCTTCTTTCTATCAGGATCACGTGTTATTAATCCGTAGACTTATAGAATTGTTGGACTTAAGCCTCGTTTCAGTTCCTATTACTTCTGTATGTTAATTGTTGATCTCGGAACCTTGATATTGTGCTTTTGAGTGGTTATGCCACCATTTTGTGAATGTCTCAAATCTTTTCTGAGCATTTACAGCCGTTATGCTGTCCGAGTCATCCCAGGTTTCTAAGTAGTCTGATGCATTTGCAAATCCTTTCTTCCCGTTTCAATGTTCCCATGGGCCAGATTAACCACACTAATCAGTAAGTTGAGGTACTCCGTTACCTTGACATATATGTTGGAGATATTATTATGACCCTAGGTGTCTTAGGGGATCATCTAGTAATTTAGCCATGATTTGTGTTCCCAGTGTGATGATTCTGGCCATCATTCTCGAAAGCATCCCGTGATGCTACTTAGTAGTAGGTATTCTATTTCTGGGTTTTGAACCCGAGATTCACTCTACCTACTTCATGTTGATAGTAATTGCTAGTGCGTTTAGGATATTAGTAACCTTTGCGATAGTCCTTGAAGTCCATGGTATCTTCTTCTTCCAAATACCATGAACTACTTATGGCAGAAGTTCCTCGTTGAACTGAAATATCACAACAAGATTATTCTTGATGAGTTCTTCATTATATATTGTGGCTCTGCCAGTTCTACCTTTCTGCATGGGTTATCCGGAAGAAATATGTTGAACTTCGTTCGACATGCTAATCCATGCATCCACAACTCAGAAAATCATATGTTCTCTTGAGTTGTCCCATCTTAGTTGTTTCCGACCCTCGCCTATCAATTGATAGTCAAGAGTATGCGTGCAATCGTTCATCGATACCTATTACTCTTGTGGTCCGTCAAGCCATTCTATCACGGAATGACTAGGAGAAACAAACTCCAGTACCTCTTCCCTATCCAGGATTGGGTCAAAGAAGTTGTGCTCCGCAGATCAAATTGCTAATCCAGCTTTTGTTCTGCTCTACCTTGGAGTATTACATATTTTATATCGAGATTGTTATAGGAATTGCACACCATCCTATGAACTCTTGGTACAGTGATACTTCTTGCCATCATTGTTCATTCCTCGGTTCCTGTGTTATTGTAACCGGAATGCCGACAAATGAATCATGGCGTGTGAAATCAATACTCCTAGCAAACTTGTTGCTTGGTAGTTAAAGGATAATAATTTCATTCTTAGCATGTTGGTTAGTGAATCATCATTCTAAGATTGATCGTGCTACCTTGTCCATCTTTCTGGTGCACTCCTCGACCAATGAGTTAGGAATTATTTCAAGTCCTCACTCATTTGATCATGTCGTCTTGCCCTCAAAAGCAAGATTGTTCTCAAGCTTAGTAACATACCGGTGGTTCGTGATTTTCCGAATATCTTCTCGGAAGTATTACCAGGTTGTCCCCCGACTGTTATGTTGAGCTCGTGATCAAGTTGGTTTCTTGTGAACCACCCTGTCTCCAAGAATCTGTGTTGGATATCCCTGAGCTAGTTGGTTAAGCTAGACAACAACTTGGAGAATTGGAAGATAAAAGCTTGCCTAACTTAGTTTGTTCCAAAGGGATATTCTTGTGTAGTGTGTGTTGAAGAAAGATGATATCTTCATTGATTGGTCCCTGTGATCAGTTGCTGGACCTATTGTCTTATCAATTCTTTGATTTGAGTGTGGGCTATCGTCAAATCAATCAGTACCAATGATGCTCGTAATGTTGTCTTGTTCGTGGTTGATCCCTCGAGCATACACCATTACATCTTTGGTCTGACCAATGCTATCACCGTGTTCACTTAACTATGGAATTCCTTTTAAAAGGAAACCTAGATGAATTGTTGTTGAGCCCATTGACAACATCCTTATCTCCTCCATGATTTTGTTGAACATTAAGCTAGTGTTGGAAACTTTTGAAAGCATTATCTTCATGCTAGCTCATGAAGTATTTGTTTGATGAAAGGAGTGACATCCTCTTATACATGTGCATTTGGTGAAAGTTGCCGCCGTGGATTTGAGAAAGTTAGTTTTGCTTCCTCTGGAATCATCCCAAGTCAGTCATGCATACGTGCGAAGTATTCTGTGGTCTGGAGACTTGCAACCTTCATTCCATATGTGTTCCGAGCACACCAAGCCACTGATTGATTTGTTCAAGGAGAAGAAGTTCCTTCTTAAGAGCATGCCTTATGCAAGGATTTTGATATCCTCGTTGATGGTTCCCCACCTGAACTCGGTAGTGTTTTATTATAAGACTACCACGTGGTCATGCTTGTCTGGGACAACGTGTTCACATGTTTGTAGCAGAACTAGCTCATGTTTTGGAGCTTACTATCGTAGTTCATTCCCCGAGAATCTCGCAACGTCATCTCGTCGATTTGTGTTGCAAACTTTCGTTTTTCTTCCTAGACTCGATGAGTCTGGAATATCCTGACACCAACCAGATCTGAATCTCAGGCAGATATGATGGTTTGGAACATTTTCCCAAGAACTATAATATCGGTCCCTCGAAAACCGGTAAAGTGGATGTCGTGGCCAACACACCCAGCCGGAAGACCTGTTATTATAATATCTTGATTGAGGAAGTTGGCCACCTCCCCATAGGGATTTCGTAGGATTTACTCCCTAGTTGCCCCTATGGATTTTGAGATCCCGAAGTCCGACCTTTTTACTTGATGTTCTAGATATCAAACCATATCTATGAATGGGTTACGCTAGCACATCAAGGAGAACATTAGAAGCGGAGTGCTAAATGTCTCTCGGTCGATCGTCCAGATTTTGTTCCTTGGCTCGCTAAGGTGAAATCTGAGAAAGTGTTATCCTCCTTTGCATCTGCATCGTCCATCGCTATTCATCATGGTAGTATGTTGTGTTGTCAGCATCCTTGACACGGATGTTGGTAAAACCTTGATGATTATGGAAATGCTCAAGTTCTTGAGAGCACGCACAAGCGCTACGTGTTATCATCGGCTCTAACTGGGATTCCTCTCGGTTTCCTCGGCAATGCTATGACCTTTTCAAACAGTGAATCCACTCTCTATTGTTGGGTTCTTCCCTAGTTACCAGAATCATTCCCATCATTTGCATTTTGTTCCCAGCTTGCACCGCCAATGTGCCATTCTACCATGGGTCTCTTCCATTTCCGGTGATAAGCAAATTCATCCATTACGTTGTTTTCAACAAGGTAATCCACATCATCCAAGTCCGAGTATGCCATTCTACCGACCCCCTCCAAATGATCGCTTGTGATTGCCTTAGGCTGGTATGAAGAGTTTCAATGATCTCTAGATCAAAGGTAATTCTTTTTGCCACTTAGGGTAATAATCTATGAATCACCCTCCTCCAGGATGTTTCGTCGTGGTATCATGGCAACTCAACTCCTCGCTACGTTGACAACCGTTCACCACCCTCTTAGGTGTGGAATTGTGGTCTACCTAGTGAACCCTCGTCATCTGCTTCACTCCATTCCTATAGATGTGTGCTTCGCCTCTCAGCTCGAGAGATGTTGCTATGTCTCATTCCGAGAGTTAATCCTGAGTTGTTCGACCTTCGAGAAGATTGATCCTTCTAGAGTTCCCTTCTCCTCTCGTTGTCATGTTGGTTGGAGTTCCCAGAGCAAGACTTCGAGATAATGATGGTGAACGAATCAACGTTCATTTGAAGTGCACCCTGGATCGTGGAGATTATGTCAGTTTGCGTTTCCCCTTCATCTTACCCTACGCTTGAATCTCGAGACGAGATTCTTGTTTAGTGGGGGTGAGTTGTCACATCCATAGCTTCTGGTAATGCTCTAGGCTAGCTTCATGTGTGCATCATGTCTATATTCCGAAAGTTGAAATGAGGAAATTGAAAGCCTCGGAAATCATTTTAATAAAGGGGCAAGAAACCCTAAAATTGCAATCAGTAAATCCAAAATGCCCTAGAAATAGCTCTGACAATTTTGGCAAGAGTTATAAATCAAACCAAAATTTTGGGACATTTCTAAGGAATTATTTGGGCTCTGATTTTAAATCAATATTTTATTTGAATTTGGAGTTATATTCATAATATATAATGAATATATTTTCAAATGTCCTGAGATATTTTATGTTTATGAGGAGTAGACCTTAAGTGACATAAAATTATCCAGGGGAGTTGTGGCACTGTTTTCAAATTTGTTTGAATTTGAATTCAGTGGCAATTAAATAGAAAACAGAACAGATATATAAAAAAAAGAGAGAAGCCCAGCCACTTACCTGGCGCCCACTTACCTGGCCCAGCTCCTCCAGCGGCCCAGCCCGCCACCGCTACCCTCCCTGTCGCCTTCCTCCTCGCGCCAGTAGGCAGAGGAGGGACACGGCGCACGCGCCCGAGCTCGCCACGCCACCACCCTGCTCGTCTGCATCGCCTGGCCACCGCGACGCCGCGCGTCATCTCCTCGGCGCCGCCCCGACCCCCTGGACCCCCTCGCTCTCTCCCTCTCCCTTGTTTCTCTCCTCTGCTTCCTCTCTCTCACTCGCCCGAGCGCAGCCGCAGCCGCGCCACCCTAACGCCGCGGCCACCGTCTCCCCCTCGACCCCTCGCTGTGCTTGCGAGCTCCGTCTCGACGTCCCCAACCTCCTCGACAAGCCACGACGCCACGGACGCGCTGCAACGCCGCCATCACCACCGTCTTCATCGCCATGGCCGGAGATCGCCGCCGCTCGATTCGCAGCAACGAGGACGCCCCCGAGCTCACCAACCCCTTCGTTCGATCCGCTGTGAGCTGCTGCGTCGATCCCCTCCCTCCCCTGGCACTTTTTCTCCTGCTAGCGCCAATATCCACCGGAGCCGAGAGCTCTTCGCCGCCGGCCATGTCGCCGCCGTAGCCACCGTTGCCTAGAGCTGCAACCGAGCACGCGGCCGTGCTCAGTGCAACCCCAGGAGGTCGTAACACCCCCCTTTGCCTCCTGCCGTGCTCCCTAACACCGACCCCGAGCTCGCCCGAGCTCCGGCCGCCGCCGAGGTCGACGCCGTGCTCAACTCCGGCCACCTCGCGGCCTCCCGTCCGTTCCTTTGGATGCGGAGGAGCAAGAGCTTCTCCCTAGTGCCCTCAGCGCGCCAAACCACCGCTCGTAGCGCCAAACCCGCCACCACCCGAACTCCGGCCGCCGCCGTCGTCATGATTGCTGTCGCCTCCGGCCACCCTAGCTTCTCCCGTTTGCCCTATTAGATGCGCGCGAGCCTGGGCATCCCGTAGAGCCCCTCCGCCGCTCTTTTGGTCATCGGAGGGCGAATCCCGACGCTCTCCACCGTCCCTGGCCTCGCCGGCGACGAGCCTCGGGTCAACTCCGGCGAGTTTGACCCGGGTTTGACCCCACTGGCCGGTTTGACCCCCCTCTCTCTCACCGACATGCGGGCCCCGCCCGGCTAATTAAGTTAGGTTAGTATTAACTAAGCTAGGTTAGTTTAGTTAGACACTGACACTCGGGACCCACCGGTCAGAGTTTGACCGGACTGTGCCACGTTGACCTGCTGACGTCATCGTGACGTCAGGATGATGCAGTAATGTTTTCTGGATTTGTTTTTATTCAGAAAATTCCAGAAAATTGTATAAACTTCTAAAAATCATAGAAATTCAACCGTAACTCCAAATTAAATAATTTATATATGAAAAATTATCAGAAAAATTCAAGGAATCCATCTGTACCATTTTCATGCATGTCAGAACAACTTATAGCTGCTGTTTAGCACAAATCAATTAAATGGCATTTGAATAATCACATATGGAGTTTGAATTTGAATATTATATTCAAACCAACTTCATTTAATCTGTTGCTAGTTGCATTAGCTCAAAACACATTCATATTGCCATGTCATGAGCATGCATCATATTGTGCATTGCATTGATTGTGTTCCTTTCTGTGTTGCCGGTATTTGTCCCCTCTCGATAGACGCGATACCGATGATGTGATCGTTGACACTGATGAAGACTCAATGTTATCTTCAGAAGTGCCAGGCAGGCAAAAACCCCCTTGTTCATTCCGATACAATCCTACTCTCTCGCTCCTGCTCTCCTTTACTGCATTAGGACAACACCGATTCATCTGTTACTTGCTGCGGTAGCTGAACCCCTTTATCCTTTGCATGACCTGTCATTGCCACAGTAAATAGATGAAACCCACTAGCATGAGTAGGAGTTGTTTGAGCCCTGTTGTGCCTACTCATTCTTGCTTGTTTGTCATGCCTGCTACTGCTTAGAGTTGAGTCAGGTCTGATTCATCAGGGATGAATCAGAGGTGTGTGAACATGTTCTACTGTGTGTGAGCTAAGTGTGTGAACACGATTTGGTAAAGGTAGCGGTGAGAGGCCATGTAGGAGTACATGGTGGGTTGTCTCATTGCAGCCGTCCTCAGGAACTGAGTTCTGTGTTTGTGATCCATGACTCAGCTACTACCATACATTGGGCCCTGAAATATGACCCCGCTCGACTTCTTAATCACCCTTGTCCTCTGTCCAGGAGTTGCAAGTAGTTTCTGGTGTTTGTAGTATGCTGGAGGCCGTGGACAGCGCTGACCGTAGGGGTGGGCTGTGATGCGGTAGGCACGTGGCCGGGTAAACCGGGCACCCGTTTGGTGTCACGGAACCCTGTTCACATCGTTTGGGGCTGTGAGCGAAACTCTGGCCGGATCTCCTCATGGATGGAACCCGAATAGGCGATAAACCTGGACTAGAGACTTAGGTGTTTAGGTAGGTCGTGGTCTACACCCACGTCGGCTTTCGCTTGAAGTCTGCCGAGCACATGTCGTGTGCAGACGCTAAGTGGTGGAAACATGTATGAAGAAGTACACCCCTGCAGGGTTAACATCATCTATTCGAATAGCCGTGTCCGCGGTAAAGGACTTCTGGGTTACTTATATCAGTTCATAGACAAGTGAAAGTGGATACTTTAAAATGCGCAAGATAAGCGTGAGTGCTATGGATGGCATTCTCGTAGGGAGACGGGAGCGGATCCATAGTGGTGTATTGATATGGTGAATATGTGGACTCGTGTGCGCCACCTCAAAAGAGTCGCTTGCAGTCATAGTTTAGGATAGCCACCGAGTCAAAGCTGGCTTGCTGCAGTTAAACCCCACCATCCCCTTGTTGAAAATGATGCATATGTAGTTAGTTCTGATGTAAGTCTTGCTGGGTACATTTGTACTCATGTTTGCCTATTTTATGTTTTTGCAGAGAGACTTCAGTCTCACTAGTAGTTCCACGTGGACTTCGACGTTTAGCTTGTTACCTCAGCTACGATCTTGTGCCTCAGCAGGATTTGGTAGATAGTCAGGCTTCTCAGCCTTTTTCATTTATAGATGTCTGTACTCAGACATGATAGCTTCCGCTTGTGCTTTGATATGTATGCTCTGAATGTTGGGTCATGAGACCCCTGTTTGTAATATCTCGCTCCTCGGAGCCTAATGAATAAATACTTGAGTTGTAGAGTCATGTTGTGATGCCATGTTGTATTTGCACATATCGAGCATATTGTGTGTATGTTATTGAAATGCTTGGTATGTGTGGGATCTGACAACCTAGTTGTTTATCCTTGGTAGCCTCTCTTACCGGGAAATGTCTCCTGGTGTTTCCACTGAGCCATGGTAGCTTGCTACTGCTCCGGAACACTTAGGCTGGCCGGCATGTGTCCTTCGTCGTTCCTGTGTCTGTCCCTTCAGGGAAATGTCACGCGATGAATACCGGAGTCCTGTTAGCCCGCTACAGCCCGGTTCACCGGAGTCCTGCTAGCCCAGTGCTACAGCCTGGATTCACTCGCTGATGACCGACACGTTCGATGCTGGGTCATGGATGCCTGTCCCTGTAGGTTTGTGCCACTTTGGGTTTACGACTAGCCATGTCAGCCCGGGCTCCTTATCATATGGATGCTAGCGACACTATCATATACGTGTGCCAAAAGACGCAAACGGTCCCGGGCAAAGGTAAGACGACACCCGTGGGAATACCGTGCGTGAGGCCGCAAAATGATATGAGGTGTTACATGCTAGATCGATGTGGCATTGAGTTGGGGTCCTGACCCAAGGCCCGTTACGCCCTATCCGAATTAGGCCCAGTAGCGTCATCTGGACCATCCAATATGATTCCGGCCCGTTTTCACTTCTGGCCCATGTATAGCCCATGACGCATTTCGGCCCATATGAGGCCCTTTGTAACTCTTGGCCCATTAGCGGCCCGTGCTGAAACTGGCCCGTAATGAACAGTGTATTACTTTACACCCATTAACGGTCCGTGGTGAAACTGACCCGTAATGAACAGTGTATCACTTTATACCCATTAACGGCCCGTTATTCCGTTGGGCCGTTTCCATCCCAAGTTAACTTTCGGCCTTCTGAGGGCCCATTTATTCTTGGGGTCATTTGCAGCATTCGGTTACTTACGGCCCGTTACTGTCATTTTCTGCTTGTGGGCCAAATTCAGCCTGTCGTTACAGTCGGTCCGTTTGTGGACCGTTAGTCTGTTGGGCCATTTTCATAGCATCACCAAATACGGCCTATTAACGACCCGTTATGGTCAGCCCATAAAACGTATGATTTCCATTAAAGGCCTGTCTATGGCCCATTGAAGGCCCGTACAAGACCCATAAATGAGTCGGCGGCCCATGGATCCTACGAGACGTAGAAGGCCCATGGATCCTACGAGACATAGAAGGCCCATGGATCCGACGGCCCGTGAAGGGCCATGGTCGGGCGAGTTGGCCCCCGTTTGAACGATATAACATATTCAAAGAATTATCCTACTCAATACTATCACCTCTAAAAAGCATACACTATACTACAAAGAGATCAAGGCATAGAAAGGTAGAATAATCCTACACTATACAATAAAGAAATTACAGCCGATTATACCCATTGGGCATTATGGTTCAGCACAGATGATAATAAAGCATACACAAACAACAAATTACATACACTGGGCAAATACAGCTCATACATCATGGACACGCATCAACTTAAGTCCATTTGAACTATAATCTCTTTAGAAAATAGGATTGGCCGGATTCAGATAGCACAAATTTCAGTCTGCAAAATCTCCAATTCCTTCATGGTTACCTCAGTGTCCTGTTTCATTTTTTTGACTCCTGCATCTAATACCTGCATGTCCAGTCTCAACTTGTTGATTATACATAGACAATCATGTACACGTTGTCTTGCCACCTCTAGTTGATGCTCGAGAACATCATCACATTCCAATTCCAATCCATAATCATTCGGTAACGGCCATGCCGCACTGCTCGCAGATCTTTGTGTTGATGTCACTTCATCCTTAAATGTTTCTGTAAGTACACATGACTAGGGCAAAAATATAGTTACAATAGTGAAGCGAACAAGACACTATTTGTACTACATGGCAAAACAGGACTAACTATAATGTTACACGTCACTTTAAAAGAAATGTTACACGTCATGAAGCATAAGCAGGTGATATTTGAAAAACTATAAAAAAGGTAGTCTGTGCAGCCTGCATACAGAAATCCCTCTTAGCTCACCAGAGGAGCATGATGTTGGGGCCCAATCGAAAACACAGACAAGTAACAAATTTAGACAACACGTTGCGTATATGTAAGCAAGCAGTTGGCCATTCTGTGCCTCAGTTAAAATCTTAGGGAGCATAATGAACAGCAGAGGGTTTCATACAAACATACTACATCTGGCAAAACTATGCAATCATTAGCGTAGTATAAACTAGATTGTGAGCCTCATGCAATAATAGTTGGTTAATAAACTTCAAAGCTTCAGGCACACTTTGGCAGAGTAATTAAATGGTAAGGCCTTTAATTATGTCAACTAATAGTGATACAAGTACCGAACATCAGGCATGATTATTTGGGCATCTCATTAACTGAGGACAAATAAAGCAATTGAAAAGAGAAAATTAACTATGCCTGAAACAAACAAGGAATTGAACTGTTGAGTTGCATACAGTGACTTACCTTAGCAGGTTGAAGAGGCTCAGCGCAGCTCCTACTTCTCTTGCAAGGCTCCTTCCTAACATCTTGTACTTGGAAATCCTCAATCTTATCTTCATTGCACCCCCTCTGCAAGGTGACACAAACTAGTTACTTGTCTCCTTGGAAGATAAATATGCATACTTTCCAGTCTGTGAACACAAAAGAATGAGATTATAACAAAATAACACCACATAATGAAACATGCCGCATCTCTTGCACTTGCACACAATGAAATGAGCATTTACTATGTCTGCACTATGTAAAAACTAGGCATACCTTCGAACTGGATCTCCAGGTACTCTTGGAGAGCCTACTGTAGTGTACAGCCAAACCTTTATGTCACCTATGAGTTAGACAAGGCCCCACTACAGCAGCCCTTAGTGTTTAAATCGTTGACAAGCTCTATTAGAGTGTTAGGTCAAGAACAACAAGTAATCAAAGCAAACAGTCCTAGTATGGCTGGCTGATGCAAACAAGCAATTGAACAGATGTGTGAGCAAATCTTACATATCAAGAAAAGAAGCAAAGAAGGAGGCTTAAAGACCATCACTTGACTGACCAGATTTAAGGGGCATTTAAACATCATGTGCAACGTATGAACTAACATAAACATTGCATATTCCAGATTCTACAATGGAATGCACATGTATTAGGTTATGCCATGTATGATGATGCCTAAATGTACAGATAGCAGGCATGAGTGATTCATCATTGCACGCACAATTGAATTGCAGGTTAAGGGCCAGTTCGATTCCGCCTTTTCAGGGCATATTGTCAAAATAAGCCATAAAAGATGTAAAGAAGTCATTTTTGAGTTATGGTCTTGGGCTTAACTAATTTCGCTTTGGAGGGGTGTGTTTCGGGTAGAACCTCACTAAAAATTGAAGGGAAGGGGAATAGTGAAATGACTCTGTTGTCTGCCTATATTACACTCAAAATGCAACTGCTGACGCCCGTGTCACACCTGACCCTTAAGTAAAAACAAACGCGCAAGCATTCATTGCCCTGCCCGCTTGCATCTCCTCTCCCCTTTCCCTCTACCTCGATCCCCTGCCTGCAGCACTAGGGTTCCTCTAGCGAGCCGTCGCCACTGGTCCCATCTGGCCTGGTCCTCGACGATGCTATGTCCAGCTAGGCTACATGGCCGACGGGTAGGGGAAATATCCCTGGCTGCTCCTCTCTCTGGCGCCGCCCCTCATTCTCATGGTCTCCAGCAGCTGCTCCAGTGTGGTTTGTCCAACGCACTACTCCGGCGGGCACTGCACAACTACGGTTGATGCTACACTGCGGCAGAAGGCACCTTATTCCCCCTCCCCTCCTCCCAGGCCATGGCCTTGAGGTGCTGTTGAAGGATGAGCTCATCCAATAAGGTGAGGATCTCCTTTGATTTTTTGCCAAATTTTATTCTGATCCACTATACGATGAATTGCTATGAGCTGCTTCTACTGCTGCTATATGATGCATTGCTATGAGCTGCTCTTGCTGCTGCTATATGATGAATTGCTATGAGCTGCTGCTGCTATATGATCAGTTGCTATGAGCTGCTGCTGCTATATGATGAATTGCTATGAGCCGCTGCTGCTATATGATGAGTTGCTATAAGCTGCTCCTGCTGCTGCTATATGATGAATTGCTATGAGCTGCTGCTGCTATATGATGAATTGCTATGAGCTGCTCCTCCTGCTGCTATATGATGAATTGCTATGAGCTGCTGCTGGTATATGATGAATTGCAGACTGCTACTGCTATATGATGAGTTGCTATGAGCTGCTGCTGCTACTATATGATGCTTTTAGGTGGTGTTGCTATACGATAATAACCAGCCACTTGGACTATCGAATTTCAATAAATAATTGTTCTTCATTTAAATGTGGGTCATGCGTCCTTCGTTTAAATTAGGCAATGGGATCTCTATGGAAAACATTGACCAAAGTAGATTGTGCCAAGTAGATGGTATCTTTGTATTTGCATTTTGAGCAAATAGTGATGGTCTGTTTTCCTATCATATTAATTACTACACTGGGTTCAATTTGTGATGTTTGCAAGTTAAATTAATTTCCATATGGGCAGCAAAATGAAAAAATGCAATCTAGACTTTCCACTGATCATACCAAAGATAAGCTGAAAACGCAATGAAAAGAACTGGTTGGCTTATTACATGGAGCTTATATTCACATGTGCTTATTTTCTTAGGATAACCCATAATAACTGTCCCTAAGAAACTTGGCTAATAGAACTGGCATACAAATAACATGTCACGGTGATTGCAATGGAGGAGTGACGTACCATAGCACACTGTATAGGCTCACCGCTGCCTCTCCTTTTTTTGCGATGTTCCATGAAATTGCCACATACATCTTGTACTTTTTCATTGTGTAACCCTATCTGCAAGTTGACACGGCTAATTTCAGACATCTCTACATGATACAACATTGCATATCCCTTGCGCATATTTAAACCACCAATTAACGATTGTGTGCGTACCATAAACTAGCCATGACTTTGTATGCTGGACTAGCAAGAACTCTAAGGGAGCCTAATGTAGTGCACTGGAATTCCTACATGCCACCTACGGTTTTGTGTAATGTACTGCCCCTGTTCCTAAATATATGTCTTTGTAGAGATTCTAGTATGGACCACATACAGATGTATATAGATGCATTTTCGAGTGTACATTCACTCATTTTGCTCCGTATGTAGCCTATAGTGGAATCTCTAGAAAGACTTATATTTAGGAACAGAGGTATGGGGTAGTATGATGTATGACATCTACATATCTAATTTAGCAGCCAGTAGTAGAAATCGTTGTCTGCACATAGGGATTACTGGTCGAAAATCCTAGCAAAGCATGTTGGCAGGCACAAAACAATACAAGAGAGAGAGAGACGCGCTTACAAGATCATAGCAATGCCTCAGTCCAGGATCTTGGTTGGCCAAGCTGTTAGATCCAGAAGAAACATCGTCCTTCTAGTTTTTGCCAACTGCATAAGAGGTAATAGCGACAGGTTAGTATATTTGAAGTACATCGGGCAGGTGATGCTGGACGGGTTTAAAGGTGACAAGTACCTAGGCCGTGGCGGGTGCTTGGCATCTCTCCGGACGGTGGGAATCAGGTTGGAAACGTCGAGGGTGATGACGCCGCGCTGGCTGCCGGGGTCCGGTAAGGAGATCTAGAACCGTTGGGTAGGGTGTTTATGGAGTGGCTCCGGTAGGGTGGACTACGGTGTGGGCGAAGCAGATCTATGGTCGTGGACGAGGGCGTAGGTGAAGCTGCTCTGGTGTTTGGGTTAAGGATGGTGTCCACGATGCGGATCTACGACCGTGGACGGGGCGTCAGAAGCTGCTCTTGGTTGGGGTAAGGATGGTGTCGATGATGCAGATCTGCGGCCGTGGACGGGGCGTCAGAAGCTGCTCCGGTGGTTGGGTTAAGGGTGGTGTCAACGATGCGGATCTGCGGCGTGGACGGGGCGTTAGAAGCTGCTCCGGTAGGTTAGATGAGGGTGCAAGGAAGCGGATCTGAGGCCGTGGACTTGTGAGTTGGCAAAGCGGCCCCGGTAGGGTTGACAATGGTGTAGGCGAAGTTACTCCGGTAGGGTTGACAATGGTGTCGGCGAAGCGGCTCCGCTAGGGTTGATGAAGGTGTTGGGGAAGCGGCTCCGGTTGGGTTGAGGAAGGTGTCGGTGAAGAGGATCAGAGGCCGTCGATGGGGGCATCAGTGGGGCGGCTCCGGGGGGTGTGGACGAAGCGTCTCCGGTGGGGAGTACGAATGAGCCGCTGTAGATGCGCGGCGGTTGACGAGAGTACCGACGAAGCAGATCCGGCGCTGTGGACAAGGCCGGCACTGTCAGTGGTGGATGAGCAGTCTACTTGTTTCTAGGGGAGGTGGGAGGAGTAGATGCGGCCGGAGAAGCAGATCCGGCGAGGTGGACGCCGCTGGCAGTGAATGGGCTATGGTACGTCGGTGGATGAGCAGTCTAGGGTTTCGAGAGGGGAGGGGAGAAAGGGCGATGAAGTACGGACGGCGTGATGTAAGATGCTCTAGTGCTGTGGAGTTAGTCATTTTTGCGGGAGGGGGTGAGGAAATGGGGGTGCTGTGTAGTGGGGGAACCGGAAGTTACCAAAGCAGCCCCGATCTATCATGTAGATCAGGGCGGTGTTGTAACTGTTGGTCTCCGTGCACCAAGGACAAAAGGGGGATTTTGCATGCTAAAGACTAAGGTGGCGGAAATTTTAGAAGGAGGCAGGAGATTTTGCCGCCCGGGATCGTTCGTATCTAGCTTCAACTAATTTGGGACCGTGCTAGCGGGAAGGTCATGCTAGACTGTGTACATGGGGCACGCATCAGCAGTTAATAACTGGTGTGAAGTCCACCCCAGAAAAAGACAATAACTCGAGATGATGCGCCGATAACTTGGACGTTCACGCGGGCGCGGCCAATCGTACGGGTGTAGTGGCGCGTTCACAAAAAAGGGATCAAACTCTCAGCCTATGTATTTCTCGTGTAAATAGATAATTTAGTGCCATTGGTTATTTACTTTAAACATAATGCATTGACGTGTTAGTGTAGAGGCGCACAAAAAGAAATGGATATTGTAGTCAGCTACTTAAAAGTGTTACCTCATATGATTACATAGCCTCCATTTCATAAATTGTGTACCCGCTGAATTCATATATGAATACTACATATATTACTTCAAAATAGAAACTTAAATCATCCAAGACTAATGAATTTGAATGCAAGAGTAGCAATGGTGCATGTACATGATAGCTACATTGGTTGTTTGAAGAAACATCAGCGTAACTTTGGCATGCACAACTGAAAAGGTTTATATAAATAGAAAAATGTGATATGTGAGTGTCCAATCTTTATAGCATTGAATCGATATTGTACCTTTGGCCACGATACGATGTACATATTGACTTATGTTCAAGCGATGCACGTCCAAATTGATACGTGAATGAATTGTGAAATCTCTCTCACATGCATACATATCTCATTTCCCTGTGTGCATCGGAATCATACACGCACACTTCGTGTATTTCTCTCCCTCCGTCAGGGTTAAATTCGTCTTTCTACCCCGTCCTACAAGTCTCTCACACAGAAACACACACGGTCTCTATGTCTAACATGCCCACCCCTTTAATTCCGCCCACCCACAGCCACTAATGTCTCAAAGTATAATAATGTCTCTCACACATATGCTATCTACCTATCCCTTAATATAGCTAGATATGTGTCACACAAACTCCTTCTCGCTACTAGCAAGATGCCCATGCGTTGCACAGAACATCAAGATGCATTTGTATGAGAAGTTTATCTTGTGGGAGAAAAGGATGAATGAGGGAATGCCTTATTTGCAAATGCGGAGAGGGGTGTGGGTATCTTTTTGCAAAATTGCCATAGTTTCCTTCCTGTCCGTCGGATATAAATCGGATGGCCTATATTGCAGGATGGCAGGAACACCATCATCACCAACTCTGTTTTTTATAAGAGTAGAGATATGTGAGTGTCACTGCCCCCCCACACACCCACACTTCCCAACACCGAAGGAGTAGGGTGACACCTCGATCTTGATACTAGTCTATCGACTGGCTTCTCTCTCAAACATACACACACACACACACACTACCCGGCACCGAAGGAGTAGGGTGGCACATCGATCTTGATAATAATATATATACTCGTCTTTCAAACACACACACACACACACACACACACACACACACACACACACTTGCTAGTTGTGCCTCTGTGCCTACCGCGCACACTCTCGATACGTTTTTCTCTCCCTCCCCCCAACAATGACAGCACAAGGGTGACAACTTGATCTGATCATAATCTGTCAATTGGTTTCTCTCTCAAACATTGTGTCTCGGTGCCTCGCTCGGTAGCCCCCTCGATATGTAGACTTCTCACGCGCGCACAGCTGTAGTGACGATGACGCTGAACCCAGTGTGCCTTGTTTTTACCGGCCTCATGTGATAGTTTTCACCCTGTTTTTTGTTAATTAACAAGGCAACCTTTTTTTGTTACTACTAGTGAATCTGAAATCATTCAGGGCAGACATAAAATATATCACTTCAACCCAATTATTGCAGCAACTATTTTAAAAGAAATTAGCTAGCTGTCCGTGCGTTGCACGGAACATCAAGATGTATTTGTATGAGTAGTTTATCTTGTGAGAGAAAAGTTTGAATGAGGGAAGGCCTTATTTGCGAACGTGGAGAGACGTGTGGGTATATTTTTGCAAAATTTCCATAGTTTCTTTCCTATCCGTTAGATATAAATCCGACGGCCTATATTGCAGGATGGCACACATAGCATCATCACCAACTCTGTTTTCTACTCCCTCTGTCTGAAAATACTTGTCATCAAAATGGATAAAAAGAGATGTATCTAAAACTAAAATACATCTGGATGCATTTCCTTTTATCCATTTTGATGACAAGTATTTTCGGACGGAGGGAGTATTTGTCTTTTTAGAGATTTCAACAAGTGACTATGACCGGACCTTACCAACATACTCAAAAAAGTAGTCCATAATTTGGATGTTACCCTCTTTTCTTGGCGGTGCAGTGCCATCTGGATACCTCATAAATAAATAAAGTACTACATGATACTAATATATGATACATGGCGCAGGAGTACTAAGTATTATTAATACAGTTTTGCTAGAACTCATCTAGATGAGATATAATTTGGTCTCATTCATCTTTTATAGCCATTGGATGTGATGCTATATAAGATGCGTGTGTGCTGACGTGGGTTGTATTTGTTCTTGTGCAACGAACTGACCACTGCATGTCATGTTTGATAGTCTCAAGTCATTAAAAGCATACAAGCCCCACATCTCTGCTTCGTTGATTCCTCTATTTATGTCAAAAAATAAGAAACAACGTGAGAGTTAATGCACCACGCCTATGTGTTTACTATTTGGTTTTCGTAAGATGACTTAATACTCACCTAGACGGAGGGAGTATTCGATTTGACAGTGGGCGGTGCAGTTCCCGATACGGCTTTAATGCAGACGAGGGAGGGAGTAGCGGTTCCCAATATGTTGAACGGCCAATGCATCCTCCTTCAATTAATGCATGAGAGAAGTAATGGGATGAGGTCCGGGAAAAGAGGCTGCACGATGTGAATGCAACGCAGTTTGCCCTCATTTCCCTCATATAAAGGCGCCCCTCCATTCCAATGCATCTACCACATCGTACGCACCTAAGCATTTGCCTAGGCACCCACACTAAGCATAAAAGAGCTCACTCCAGACCCATGGTGGCGATGCGCGTGAGCGGCCAGCGGCTGCGCCAGATGGTCCACGACGCCGGCCTGCAGCATGGCACCGAGGATCGTCTCCAGATGGTGTTGGAGACCGGCTAGTGGATGGCCGTCTCTCAGTTGGACCAGATGATCGTTGCCACCAGCAACAAGTTCACCGTCCTCAAGAAGCTCGCGGACGACATCGCCGTACTCCTCTAGCCCGCGCGCCCAGGCTCCTCATTGCCTGCCACCCTAATCAGCCTTCATGGCTGGAACCTCTTTCAAGCACTGGTTGCCCTGCGACTGCCCGCCGTCGCCACGAAGAATGTCCACCTAGAGGTCGCGCTCGCCGCAAGGCGCCTCGTCCTGCAAGAATTCGTCGACCTACACATCCACATGTACGAGGAAATCGTGTACATAGGTATCTACAAGGCCAGTGAGGACGCTATGACATTGGCCTTCCTCAACCGGCTGGAAGCCTTGGATGCCTTTGCTGAGAAGCACCTCAACCTCGCCACAAAAGCCGCCGCTCCTTAGCCGCCGGTCGGTGGCCCGACACACTAAGTTGAGGAGGAGGAAGTCGTACGTTCGTGGATCCATCTTTCTTCTTGCCTTCTATAACCACCACTGCAATCACATCATCGTGGCCTTAATTCTTATTGTGCTGTTGCATTCTCGTTCCAGACAATACCGACATGTGCGATCCCTTTGCTTAATTATATGCATCACTGTAACTAGTACTCCATCCGTCAATTTATAAGTTGTGCTTACCTTTTCCATCAACTTCGTGCAACGCACGGACATCTTGCTAGAAACACTAGAATATGTCTATATAATCTGTATGTGATAGTCCATTTGAAATCTCAAAAAAGACAAATATTTAGGTAAGGAGGGAGTAATATATTAGGAGTATATCAAAACAATAGTGATTTCTTTTGCAACACCCACGATGCGGCTATATCTCCCACGTGTCGGAGCATGACTTAGAGGCATAACCGCATTGTAGGCAATGTCATAAGAGGGGTAATCTTTACACATCCCATGTACTGAATAAGAAAGAGGTACAAAGTTGGCTTACAATCGTCACTTCACACAATACATAAATATAACATTACAATCATCCAGATACAATCAAGGTCCGACTACGGAACCAAAATAAAGACAACCCCAAATGCATAAGATCCCTGATCGTCCCAACTGGGCTCCACTACTGATCATCTGGAAAGGAAACGTAGTATCGTCCTGAGTCCTCATCGAACACCCACTTGAGCTTAGTCGCATCTCCTGGAATGGTATCGACGGCACCTCCATCTGGTTTTGGAAGTAATCTGTGAGTCACAGGGACTCAGCAATCTCACACCCTCGCTATCAAGACTATTTTAGCTTATTGGTAGGGAAAAGGGGTATGAGGTGGAGCTGCAGCAACCACTAGCACATATGGTGACTAACTTACGCAAATGAGAGCGAGAAGAGAAGGCAAAGCACGTTCAAGAAACTATGATCAAGAAGTGATCCTAGAACTACTTACGTCAAGCATAACCCGAGACCGTGTTCTCTTCCCGGACTCCGCCAAAAAGAGACTATCACGGCTACACACGCGGTTGATTCATTTTACTTAAGTTAAGTGATAAGTTTTTCTACAACCGGACATTAACATATTCCCATCTACCCATAACCGCGGGCATGGCTTTCGAAAGTTCAAATCCCTGCAGGGGTGTCCCAACTTAGCCCATCACAAGCTCTCATGGTTAACGAAGGATATTCCTTCTCCTAGGACGACCCGATCAGACTCGGAATCCCGGTTACAAGACATTTCGACAATGGTAAAAAAAGACCAACGAAGCCGCCCTAATGTGCCGACAAATCCCGATAGGAGCTGCACATATCTCGTTCTCAGGGCACACCGGATGAGCCAGATGTCGGGTTGGCATAGATCCTGGTTGCCCAGGGGCGCCGGACATCGCTCAGGTTGGACCAACACTTAGAGAAGCACTGGCCCGGGGGGGGGGGTGTTGAAATAAAGATGACCTTGAGTCTACGAAACCCAAGGGAAAAAGGCTAGGTGGCAAATGGTAAAACCAAGGTTGGGCCTTGCTGGAGGAGTTTTATTCAAGGCAAACTGTCAAGGGGTTCCCATTATAACCCAACCGTGTAAGGAACGCAAAAATCAAGGAACATAACACCGGTATGACAGAAACTAGGGCGGCAAGAGTGGAACAAAACACCAGGCATAAGGCCGAGCCTTCCACCCTTTACCAAGTATATAGATGCATTAAAGTAAACAAGATATAATAATGATATCCCACTATAAACATGTTCCAACAAGGAACAAACTCCAATCTTCACCTGCAACTAGCAACGCTATAAGAGGGGCTGAGCAAAGCGGTAACATAGCCAAACAACAGTTTGCTAGGACAAGGTGGGTTAGAGGTTTGGCATGGAAATATGGGAGGCGTGATAAAGCATGTGGTAGGTATAGAGTCATAGGCATAGCAATAGAGCAAGCAACTAGCAAGCAAAGATAGAAGTGATTTCGAGGGTATGGTCATCTTGAATGCAAAGTTCTCTGAGTCGACGTAAGCTTGATCCTCGTAAGCATACTCAACGGGTTCCTCAATCACGTACTCGTCTCTCGGCTCTACCCAAAGCAAGAACACAAACAAAGGCAAGCAACATGATGCAAAACATGGCATGATATGCGGGACGTGGTATGCAAGGCATATGCGTGCTCCAGAAGGAAAAGATTGAACCATGCCTCAACTTGGAAAACCAAGAGCGCCGCTGCAAAGATGAGTTGATTTCAGTCGAAATCGACATAAAGATCACCGGAATCGGATGCACGGTTTGCAAATGGCAAGCAAAACAATAATGGCACTAAGCTACGATTAACATCACGATGCCATTTAAATGCATCAAGAAAATAAGCTACTGCACTCTAAAATAGCAACAAAGCACATGGTAGTGATCCACTCAAGATGCTTGACAAAATATGAACACTGAGCTACGGCTAAATCACAAAATAGCAGGTTCAAACAAGCATGGCAAAAGTGCAAAAGATAGCAGGTTCACAGACTTAGTGAAAATAACAACATGTCAGGATTTAACATCAAGAAGCAATGTTTAGAGCAAGATAACAACATGCTATAGGAACATATCATGGCAAAGGAAGGCATGGCATGAAACTACTCAAAGCTTATGACAGAAGTCCCTTACTGACCATAAGCCAAAAAGGATCAAAAGATACAATGGCAACCATGTAAGCATAGCAAGTTTCGTTAACAGATTCAGACTTAGCAGAAAACTGGACATAGCATAAACAAAGTTACATAGGCATGTTTGCGAGCTTGATGCACTCACCACAAAGCATTGCATGACAAACTAAACATACACCCAACAAGAAGACATGATAAATAAGCTAACCATGGCAAGAACACTCTCATAGCATGCATGGATCAACTACAACAACCTTGGCAAAATTGACTAACATGCAAACAATCTGCCAGGAACATTTTATAGCACAACTAGAGCAAGATTGAGTCATGCTACGGTGCTCCATAATTGCAAACAAAGACATGGATGGATAGAACATAAGAATATCTCAAAATCATCCTTACTGAACATGCTCAGAAGAGGCATGGATCACTCGGTAGCAACATGAATACATGGCATACAAATATCATCAGGGAAATGACTTGGAAGAATTCTAAGTCCCTGGAATCAGCAACATCACGAGAGCTACTTTGCATGCTTGTGCTAGTCACCACAATGATCACAAAAATACATGGCATAAACGCTTGTAAAGATGGCATGGCATAGCCCAAAACACATGTAGGGCTCAAGTTCATAGGAGGCACACATTAAACATGGCAAAAATGACAAATGTCCATAATCTATTAAGAAACAGAAACTAAGATTACATAGCACTCTTGCAACTGCATTTAGGGCATCAAGATGGACTCAAACAAACATGGTGCAACGTAATGAAATGAAGTGCACATCCAGACGAACAATTTGATATATCACACGCACAAAACGGAGCAACGGATGCAGAGTTATGGCATGATGAAGAATGCTAAAAATAATGCAGACTTAGGGGAAAACAAGGTCAACCCCTAGGGTTACTGTAGCTGAATCTGGATCTGGGCACGGCTCCCGAGGTTGGCCGGGGAAAAGCTCGCCGAAGTTCTTCCCTGCAGTGGCCGGGACTTGCCGGGGAGGAGGAAGATTCCCGGAGTCGAGGGGACGCCGGATCCGGATCGACGGAGGGTGGCACCGGTGGCCGGAGACGACGGCAGCGAGCGGCGCGGTGGTCGGGGAAGACCGGCAGACGGCGGTGGTCAGCGTGAGGCAGCGGGGCGACGCGGCGGGCGCGGGCGGCGCGTGCGGCGGGGCGGAGCGGGCCGCGGGGGCCGCGGCTGGGCCCGGCGGGCTTCGGCGATGTGGGCGCAGAGGCGCCACGTGGTGGTTCCTGGTAGGCCGCGGGCTGCGGCGTGGATCGTCCGGTGTCGCCCAGAGTGTCCGGCGGCGCGGAGGGGAAATTTTTAGGGTTAGGGTGGATTTGATCCGAGATTTGGACGGGGAAGGCCTATTTATACATAGAAGGAGGTAGGAGGCTCCAAATGGAGTGCGGTTTTCGGCCACGCGATCGTGATCGAACGACCGAGAGGATGGAGGGGGTTTAGCTGGGTTCTGGGCCACTTTGGAGGGGTGTTGGGCTGCAACACACACGAGGCCTTTACGATTCCTCGGTTAACTGTTGGAGTATCAAACGAAGTCCAAATGGAACGAAACTTGACAGGCGGTCTACCGGTAGTATACCAAGGCCGCTTGGCAAGTCTCAGTCCAATCCGAGAATGGTTAACACCCACACACGAAAAAGAGGCAAAAGGGGACGCCAGAGGTCATAGGAGTGCCGGAATGCAAAACAGACAACGGGGAAAATGCTTGGATGCATGAGACGAACACAGATGCAAATGCGATGCACATGATGACATGATATGAGATGCATGACAAGGAACAAAAGAAAAACGAAGACACAACCCAACCATGAGGGAATATCATAACTTAGTGCCGAAAATGGCAAGAGTTGGAATACAAATATGGCAAGTTACATACGGGGCGTTACAACACTCCACCACTACGAAAGGATCTCGTCCCGAGATCTAGGACTGGAAAAACTCCGGATATTCAGAACGGAGGTGGTCCTCGCGTTCCCAGGTGGCTTCACGGTCGGAATGATGTGACCACTTCACTTTCAGGAATTTGATAGACTTGTTGCGAGTCTTGCGCTCAGTTTCTTCAAGAATAGCAACGGGATGCTCATGATAAGACAAGTCTTCTTGGAGATCAATCTCTTTGAAGTTGATGGTGCGTTCAGAGTCTTGAAACACTTGCGAAGCTGAGGCACGTGAAACACGTCATGCACATTTGCAAAGTTGGATGGAAGCTCAAGTTGATTGGCGAGATCGCCTCTTTTACCAATGATCTTGAAAGGACCCACGTATCTAGGGGCAAGCTTCCCTTTGATACCGAAGCGACGAGTACCTTTCATTGGAGAGACGCGGAGGTAAACATGGTCTCTGATCTCGAAAGCCAAGTCACGATGCTTGCTATCATAGTAACTCTTCTGGCGCGATTGCGCGGCTTTGAGATTTTCACGAATGACTTTGCACATTTCTTCAGCCTCTGTGATCAAGTCATTGCCAAGAAGTTGGCGTTCACCAGTCTCTAACCAGTTAAGGGGAGTACGACACTTTCTACCATAGAGAATCTCGAATGGGGCCTTGCCCGAACTCGCTTGGAAGCTGTTGTTGTAGGAGAACTCGGCATATGGAATACAATCTTCCCACTTCATACCGAAAGAAATGATACATGCCCTAAGCATATCTTCAAGAATTTGATTTACTCGCTCGACTTGTCCACTAGTTTGAGGATGAAAGGCTGTGCTGAAGCGAATGCTGGTGCCCATGGCCTTCTGAAAAGAATCCCAGAACTTAGAGGTAAAGATGCTTCCACGATCTGAAGATATCAACTGCGGAATGCCTTGCAAAGAGACAATCCTGGAGGTATATAGCTCTGCCAACTGAGCTGCTGTGATAGATTCTTTGATAGGAAGAATATGAGCCACTTTAGTGAGCTTGTCGATGACAACGAAGATAGCATCATTGCCACGCTTGGACTTGGGAAATCCAGTCACGAAGTCCATCTCAATATGGTCTAACTTCCATTCTGGAATGGCAAGAGGTTGGAGGAGACCAGCTGGTCGTTGGTGTTCTGCTTTCACTGTTTTGCAGACATCACATTCATACACGAACTGAGCAATCTCGCGCTTCATTCGAGTCCACCAATACGACTGCTTAAGGTCATGGTACATCTTTGTACTTCTAGGATGAATAGATAGGAGTGAATTGTGAGCCTCGTTCATAATGACTTTACGAAGGTCACCCTTAGGAACAACAATGCGATCCTCGAAGAATAGAGTATCCTTGTCATCAAGGCGATAGCACTTGTACTTGGGTTGGCTCTTGGCAATCCCAATCTTCACCTTCTTCACCATGGCATCAAGAAGTTGAGCCTCATGAATCTGATCTTCCAAAGTAGGAGAGACTTGGAGGTTGGCAAGGAATCCTTGAGGAACAACTTGGAGATTAAGTTTGCGGAAAGCTTCACAAAGCTCCGGTTGGTAGGGCTTGAGAATCAAACTGTTGCAGTAAGCCTTCCTACTCAAAGCGTCAGCAATGACATTGGCCTTGCCTGGAGTATATTCAATACTCGGATTATACTCTTGAATCATTTCGACCCAAAGAGTCTGCCTGAGGTAGAGGTTGGGCTGAGTGAAGATGTACTTGAGACTCTTATGATCAGTGAAGATGTCCACTTTCCTTCCCAACAAGAGATGTCTCCATGTTAAAAGATCATGGACAACTACCGCTAACTCGAGGTCATGAGTGGGGTAGTCCTTTTCGTTGGGCTTCAACTGGCGAGAGGTATAGGTGACAACTTTCTTCTCTTGCATTAACATGACACCAAGACCTTGAAGGGAAGCATCACAGAAAACCTCGAACGGTTTGGATTCATTAGGAGGAGTCAGAACTGGAGGTGTGACTAACTTCTCTTTGAGAGTGTTGAAAGCGATGTAACATTCAGGCCTCCAGACATACTTCACATGCTTCTGGAGGAGGTTGGAAAGAGGCTTCGCGATCTTAGAGAAATTCTCAACGAACCTTCGACAATAGCTTGCGAGCCCAAGGAAGCTGTGGAGTTGCTTCACATTCTGAGGCGGTTCCCAATTCACAATTGCAGACACCTTCTCAGGATTAACAGCTATGCCCTTGGCGGAGATGATATGCCCAAGGTAGAGAACCTCATCGAGCCAAAACTCGCACTTTGAAAACTTCGCATAGAACTGATGTTCTCTGAGTTTGTCCAGCACCAATCTCAAGTGCTTGGCATGATCCTCCTTGTTCTTGGAGAAGACCAAAATGTCATCAAGATAGACCAAGATGAAGTCATTTGTGTAGGGGTTGAAGATGAAGTTCATCATGCGAGAGAATGTTGGAGGAGCATTGACGAGGCAAAAGGACATGACAATGTATTCATAGGAACCATAGCTTGTCCTGAATGCTGTCTTGGGGATATCTTGTTCACGAATGCAAATTTGATGATAGCCCATACGGAGGTCAAGCTTGGAGAATACTTGAGCACCCTTGAGTTTTTCGAAAAGCTCATTGATGTTGGGAAGTGGGTACTTGTTCTTTATGGTCTTCTTGTTAAATGGACGGTAGTCGACACAAAGTCGGTCCGTTCCATCCTTCTTCTTGACGAAAAGAACACCACAACCCCGTGGAGAAGAACTTGATCAGATGAGACCCATACGCTCTTGTATATCGAGTTGTTTCTTCAGCTCCTTCAACTCTTCTAGTCCAAGCTTGTAAGGACGTTTGCAAACAGGTTTCGTGCCAGGCTCAAGATCGACGATGAATTCAATTGGCCGGTGAGGAGGCATGCCTGGAAGCTCTTCTGGAAAGACGTCTTGATATTCACAAATGAATGGAATCTGAGAGATGGCATCCAACTCGCCCTTCTCATTGAGAGAAAACAGTCGAATGGTATCATCACGAGCGGCAAAGACGATTACATCCTCAGACGAATGTGTCAATTGAATCTGCCTGGCAGCACAATCAAGCTGAGCCTTGTGCTTAGAAAGCCAGTCCATGCCGAGAATTAGATCAATATCTGAGTTACCAAGAACAATTGGAGAGGACAGAAACTTATAGTCGCCCAACGTGATAGAAACATCCGGAACCATAGAGCTTGAGTTCATGAATTTACCCGGAGAGACAACTGATAACTTCCTAGGCAAATCTTGGAAAGGCAACTCATGCTTAGATGCAAATGGTCTTGAAATGAAACAATGCGATGCACCCGTATCAAAAAGGACTTTTGCAGGAATATCGTTAACAGGAAGGTTACCCATGATCACTTATGACGAGTCCTCTGCCTGAGTTGCGTTCATCAAGTTGACCTTTGCAGACTTGGGATTATGCTTGACCACTGCATTGCTGGCAGATCTCACAGGAGGAGGAGGAAGACGCCTCTGGTTGAAGCATTTGTTTGCATAGTGACCCTTCTGCTGACACTTGTTGCACGTAACCTCTGAGAGTGGACGGTGATACGGAGCACTTGATCTTGGAGCATGAGACGAAGCCTTGTTCTGAAAGCCTATGTTGGGTGGGTAGGAAGATCCATTGCCACCTTTGCTCTTCTGCTAATAAGGCTGACTGAACGGAGGAGGAGGAGGCAACCAAAACTTTTGCTGCTTAGCTGCCACTTGAGTTGAGGAAGAAGAAGGAGTTGCATCCCTGACTCTCTTCTTGGAAGCATCGCACTTGAGCTGAGCAGTCTCTTGCTTTAGTGCCATATTGTAGAACTCATCGTACTTTTTCGGCTCAAAAAGCACAAGAGCTAGTTGCAAATCTTCTCTGAGGCCACCTCTGAACTGATAAATCATGCTCTTCTCGTCAGGGACGTCTTGCTTGGTGAAGCAAGCGAGCTTCTGGAACATGATGTTGTATTGGTAAACAGACAAGCTGCCTTGCTTTAGATTGCGGAACTCCTCACGCTTACTCTCAACAACACTCTAAGGAATGTGGTGAGCTCTGAAGTCTTGGCGGAAATCATCCCAGGTAATCACACGACCTCCTCTGGAGTCTTTGTATTGCTGATACCACTCAGCAGGTTGGTCTTTGAGTTGGAACGAGGCAAACTTGACAAAGTCCTCAGGCCTGACGTTGCTGCACTCAAAATGTTTACAGATATCCACGAGCCAATCATCAGCGTCTGTGGCCTCGACACAGTTACTGAAGGTCTTTGGCTGGTTTGCGAGGAACTGGTTGAGTGTAGCAAACTAAATTTGATTGTTGCCATTGCCTTGATTTCCTTGGTTGCGCTCTTGCAAGAGTTGCATAATCAGTTGCATGTTGGCGTTGGTAGCGGCCATCACAGCTTGCCATGCATCCGGAGGTGGAGGTGGTGGCGGCGGTTCCGGATTCTGACGCGTTGGAGGAGCCATCCTGAAGAGGGTGACATCTATTAGCATCTTGACAGGCATATATTCAAGCCGAATCAAATGGATCGAAATTGCAACATATAGTCTTAACATTAGAACAAGAATGAACGAATGAATTCCAAATTAAATGGTCACACTTCCATAAATTGAGAAGCCACTTAGAAAGATGTAGATGAATAAACAACAAGGTACGGACATGAACAAATACTTGGTAAGGATTACCCAATCACGAACCAAATATCTGCGGAAGAAATAATAGAGCTACATGAATTCCCACCTATGAAACTCCCAAAATTTTCCGGTTATGTAATCAGGTGTTGGGGATACAGGGGAAGCATAATATCTCACCCAAAACTAGCAAATCCTACATCCAGCTGTATCCATCCCTCAACACATAACCAAGAAACCTTCGGAAATCATTTACCTCAACCTTCGAAAAGCATCCGTTATACGAGTTATGGCAATACTCCCGAACTCCTGCCCCAGTACTGGGTGGCGTCGAGGTTATCTCACCAACAACTGCATAAAAGAGATTTTCGATGTCGGCGAAACTCAGGTATTCCAGAACTGCAACGATAAAATTGTGACGACAACACCTCAGAGCCCAACTCCCCGGGACACCGCCACAACCCCTAAATGTCAGGAGGCACCAAGAACAATGTTCTCGTCACAAAACCATCGGAAGATTCCAAGATACCCGCGTGATCCTAATTTTTTTAGTGAAATTTGAGAAGAGAAGAGTCAAAACTCTACGTCAAGATGCCTCACCAGAGCGACGAAGGGACTGAGGAGTAAAAAGAATCCTACTCTCCGATATATATAATCCTAAAAGACTGAAAAACATTTTTCTAGACTCAACAACGCCAGCGATTCGATCAAGCAGGGGGCTCCTAAGTCAGGGAAGGCTCTGATTACCAACTTGTAACACCCATGATGCGGCTATATCTCCCACGTGTCGGAGCACGACTTAGAGGCATAACCGCATTGTAGGCAATGTCGCAAGAGGGGTAATCTTTACACATCACATGTACTGAATAAGAAAGAGGTACATAGTTGACTTACAATCGCCACTTCACACAATACCTAAATATAACATTACGATCATCCAGATACAATCAAGGTTCGACTATGGAACCAAAATAAGGACAACACCAAATGCATAAGATCCCCGATCGTCCCAACTGGGCTCCACTACTGATCGTATGGAAAGGAAACGTAGTATCGTCCTGAGTCCTCATCAAACTCCCACTTGAGCTCAATCACATCTCCTGGAATGGTATCATCGGCACCTGCATCTGGTTTTGGAAGTAATCTGTGAGTCATGGGGACTCAGCAATCTCACACCCTCGCGATCAAGACTATTTGAGCTTATGGGTCGGGGAAAGGGGTATGAGGTGGAGCTGCAGCAAGCACTAGCATATATGGTGGCTAACTTACGCAAATGAGAGCGAGAAGAGAAGGCAAAGCACATTCGAGAAACTATGATCAAGAAGTGATCCTTGAACTACTTCAGTTCAAGCATAACCCGAGACCGTGTTCTCTCCCTAGACTCCACCGAAAAGAGACCACCACGGTTACACACGCGGTTGATTCATTTTACTTAAGTTAAGTGACAAGTTTTTCTACAACCAGACATTAACAAATTCCCATCTGCCCATAACCGCGGGCACGACTTTCGAAAGTTCAAATCCCTGTAGGGGTGTCCCAACTTAGCCCATCACAAGCTCTCACGGTCAATGAAAGATATTCCTTCTACTAGGATGGCCCGATCAGACTCGGAATCCCGGTTACAAGACATTTCGATGATGGTAAAACAAGACCAGCAAAGCCGCTCGAATGTGCCCGAAAATCCCGATAGGAGCTGCACATATCTCGTTCTCAGGGCACACCGGATGAGCCAGATGTCGGGTTGGCATAGACCCTGGTTGGCCAAGGGGCGCCGGACATCGCTCAGGTTGGATCAACACTTAGAGAAGCACTGGCCCCCGGGAGGGGGGTGGGGGTGTTAAAATAAAGATGACCCTTGAGTCAGCGAAACCCAAGGGAAAAAGGATAGGTTGCAAATGGTAAAACCAATGTTGGGCCTTGATGGAGGAGTTTATTGAAGGCGAACCGTCAAGGAGTTCCCATTATAACCCAACCGTGTAAGGAACGCAAAAATCAAAACACCTGTATGACGGAAACTAGGGCGGCAAGAGTGCAACAAAACACCAGGCATAAGGCCGAGCCTTCCACCCTTTACCAAGTATATAGATGCATTAAAGTAAACAATATATAGTAATGATATCCCACTATAAACATGTTCCAACAAGGAACAAACTCCAATCTTCACCTGCAACTAGCAACGCTATAAGAGGGGCTGAGCAAAGCGGTAACATAGCCAAACAACGGTTTGCTAGGACAAGGTGTGTTAGAGGTTTGACATGGCAATATGGGAGGCATGATAAAGCATGTGGTGGGTATCGAGGCATAGGCATAGCAATAGAGCGAGCAACTAGCAAGCAAAGATAGAAGTGATTTCGAGGGTATGGTCATCTTGCCTGCAAAGTTCTCCGAGTTGACGTAAGCTTGATCCTCGTAAGCGTACTCAACGGGTTCCACGATCACGTACTCGTCTCCCGGCTGTACCCAAAGCAATAACACAAACAAAGGGAACCACAATCAACCACGGTGCAATGCGCAAGCAACATGATGCAAAACATGGCATGATATGTGGGACATGATATGCAAGGCATATGTGTGCTCCGGAAGGAAAAGTTTGAACCAGGCCTCAACTTGGCAAACCTAGAGCGCCGCTGGAAAGATGGGTTGATTTCGGTCGAAATCAATATAAAGATCACTGGAATCAGATGCACGGTTTGCAAATGGCAAGCAAAACAATAATGGCACTAAGCTGCGATTAACAGCACAATGCCATTTAAATGCATCAAGAAAATAAGCTACTGCACTCTAAAATAGCAACAAAGCACATGACACTGATCCACTCAAGATTCTTGACAAAAGATGAACACTGAGCTACGGCTAAATCACACAATAGCAGGTTCAAACAAGCATGGTAAAAGTGCAAAAGATAGCAGGTTCACAGACTTAGTGAAAATAACATGTCAGGATTTAACATCAGGAAGCAATGTTTAGAGCAAGATAACAACATGCTACAAGAACATATCATGGCAAAGGAAGGCATGGCATGAAACTACTCAAACATATAATAGAAGTCCCTTAATGACCATAAGCCAAAAAGGATCAGAAGATACAATGGCAACCATGTAAAATGGCATGTTTCGTTAACAGATTCAGACTTGGCAGAAAACTGGACATGTAATAAATAGAGTTACGTAGGCATGTTTGCAAGCTCGATGCACTCACCACAAGGCATTGCATGACAAACTAAGCATACACCCAGCAAGAAGACATGATAAATAAGCTAACCATGGCAAGAACACTCTCATAGAATGCATGGATCAACTAGAACAACCTTGGCAAAATTGATTAACATGTAAACAATCTGCCAGGAACATTTTATAGCAGAAGTAGAGCAAGATTGAGTCATGGTAGGGTGCTCCATAATTGCAAACAAAGACATGGATGGATAGAACATAAAAAATATCTCAAAATCTTCCTTACTGAACATGCTCAAAAGAGGCATGTATCACTCTGTAGCAACATGAATACATGGCATAAAAATATCATCAGGGAAATGACTTAGAAGAATTCTAAGTCCCTGAAATCAGCAACATCACGAGAGCTACTTTGCATGCTTGTGCTAGTCACCACAATGATCACAAAAATACATGGCATAAAACCATATAAAGATGGCATGGCATAGCCCAAAACATATGTAGGGCTCAAGTTCATAGGAGGCACACATTAAACATGGCAAAAATGACAAATGTCCATAATCTGTTAAGAAACATCAACTAACATTACATAGCACTCTTGCAACAACGTTTAGGGCATCAATATGGACTCAAACAAACATGGTGCGTTGGAATCAAATGAAGTGCACATCCAGACGAACAATTTGATATATCACACGCGCAAAACGGAGCTACGGATGCAGAGTTATGGCATGATGAAGAATGCTAAAAATAATGCAGACTTGGGGGAAAGCAAGTTCAACCCCTAGGGTTATTGGAGCTGGATCTGGATCTGGGCACGGCTCCCGAGGTTGGCCGGGGAAAAGCTCGCCGAAGTTCTTCCCTGCGGTGGCCGGGACTTGCCGGGGAGGAGGAAGATGCCCGGAGTCGAGGGGACGCCGGATCCGGGTCGACGGAGGGCGGCGCCAGTGGCCAGAGAAGACGGCAGCGGGCGGCACCGTGGTCGGGGCAGACCGGCGGACGGCGGCGGAGAAAACCGGGCATCGGCCGGCGTGAGGCAGCGGGGCGACGCGGCGGTCGGTGGCGACAGGCGACGGCGGGCGCGGGCGAGGCGTGCGGTGGGGCGCGGCCCGAGCAGGCGGCCGGGCGGATCGGGCCGCGGGGGCCACGGCTGGGCCCGGCGGGCTTCGGCGATGTGGGCGCAGAGGCGCCACGTGGAGGTTCCTGGTAGGCCAAGGGAGGCAGCGCGAATTGTCCGGCGTCGCCCGGACGTGTCCGGCGGCGCGGAGGGGACATTTGTACGGTTAGGGTGGATTTGATCCGAGATTTGGACGGGGAAGGCCTATTTATACATAGAAGGAGCTAGGAGGCTGTAAATGGAGTGCGGTTTTCGGCCACGTGATCGTGATCGAATGACCAAGAGGATGGAGGGGGTTTAGCTAGGTTTTGGGCCACTTTGGAGGGGTGTTGGGCTGCAACACACACGAGGCCTTTACGGTTCCTCGGTTAACCGTTGGAGTATCTAACAAAGTCCAAATGGCACGAAACATGACAGGCGGTCTACCGGTAGTATACAAAGGCTGCTTGGCAAGTCTCGGTCCAATCCGAGAACGTTTAACACCCGCACACGAAAAAGAGGCAAAAGGGACACCGGAGGTCATAGGAGTGCCGGAATGCAAAACGGACAACGGGGAAAATGCTCGGATGCATGAGACGAACACGTATGCAAATGCGATGCACATGATGACATCATATGAGATGCATGACAAGGAACAAAAGCAAAACAAAGACAAAACCCAACCACGAGGGAATATCATAACTTAGTGCCAAAAATGGCAAGAGTTGGAATACAAATATGGCAAGTTACATACGAGGCATTATATCTTTCAAGTTTGTGAACAAATACTACTATTCTACTACTTTGGATCCGTCGCAACGCACGGGCACATTGCTGGTTAAAGGAAAAGGCCTGCCGCATTCGCGTCGCACCCCCACATGCCCGAGAATCGGGAGTACAACACAGCACGTCCGGCACGACACATAGCTTAGGGAAGCCGTGTTGCCTAGCATTTTCACTTTCATGTGGGACCGCCGTTGAGCAAACCGACACCCCGCCCGCCGCCGGGTTGGAAAACAGAAACGAGGGGAAGATCTAGCTGTAGCACGGAAGCCAAGAAATTTGGTGTCCGACGGGGCTCGTTGATAGAGTAGGAGCATTCCGTACTAGTACTACTCCTACTAGTACCAAGTTTGTACTCCTAATACTATATTACTAGTACTACCACTATACAACTAGTAGGTACGTGCATGGCACAACATCATAGGAACAAAAAAGGAGAAGATCTTGTTTTGGGTGATTTATCTTTTTTTTCAATCAATGTAGCATGAATAATATGATGTGGGGGGCACCCATGAAGCTTATGTGGCTTGGTTGCATGGCTACGGAAGGTTAGAGAAAAATGAATAGATAATGTGTTTATAGTGCACTCCACTAAATATATATATATATATATATATATATATATACTTTGGATCCATTGCAACGGACCGGCACATCTATATCTATACCCCCTATATAGTGTGCGAAAAACTTTGAAAGTTGATCGTTGGATGAAGCCAATCCGATGGTACAAAGATGGCAAATCCGAGCACTACTGGCCGTTGGATATCATCCACCAGATTCTGCCACATGTATAATCTAGAAGACTCCATGGTTGAACTTAATTCATGGCTAACTTTGCCACAACTAAGCTTAGGCAAAGTTATTAGTTCTTCAAAACAAGAGAAACAAGTTGGCAAGCCTAAGGGAATCTTGCCACATTTTTTGTGTGTATGTCATGTGGGGCCTTAGTGTGGCTTGCCTAAGGTGTGGCTTGAACCAACACTCACCTAAGTTAATCGAACTTGCCTAACCTTACATTCCACCAGATTTTGCCACATGTTAGAATCCAGAAAGCTCCACATGTAGAAGCATAATGCACAAACCACCAGAATCTTATGCGTGCAATGCACGTGTACCTTACTAGTACTAGTTGGTAGTAGTAAGAAACAAATTCCAATTTTGGCACGAGCTCGTACTGCAGGAGCACCACAAGGCCTGCCGCGGGAGTTACATTTCCCTCTCGGGGCCCACGGGACCGAACTTCAGTGGCTTAGTGCCTGACCTATGAGTCAATGACATGCGGACCTTAAATGTGGCTGGCCCACATGTCATTCTCATGGTGGTGGCGTGGTTCGCGACTAAATCATTCGAGATGAACCGGCCGGTGGTGGCGTGGCCGTGGCGAGGGTGCCACAACTGGGCGTCGGGGCGTTACGAGGCGTAGATGGCCACACCGGCGGGTACTACCTGTAGTACTCCCTCCGGTCCTTTTTACTCTGCATATTAGGTTTGTTCGAAGTCAATCTCATCCAACTTTGACCAAGTTTATATAAAAAATTATAGACATTCACATAACAACACCAATATCATTAGATTCATCTTGGAATATATTTTCATATTATATTTATTAGATATTATAGATGCTAATAATTTCTAATATAAATTTGGTCAAACTTAGCAAAGTTTGACTTTCGGCAAATCCAATGTGCAGAGTAAAAAGTACCGGAGGGAGTACATAAGTATTCCAACTGAGGATTGATGCCCTGGACGAAATGTGTCACAGCCGCTGGATGAAAATTCGATGGTGCGGGAGTACGGATCGGAGCAGAGCAATGGAGCAGGCAAACCGCGTTCAATCGGGTGTGTCTGTGGTAGAAAGTTGTTGGTTGCCGCAGTTCAGCTGGCCCGCATGTCATGCACACAAAGGCAGAGGAGCGGTGGGGCCGAGAGGGATGAGGGGCACGTCAGGGGGATGAGGATCCCCTGACGTGAACAATCCTACCATTCTATCACTAACATGTGGGACCCATAAGCGCGGGTCCCACCTGTCAGCGAAGGAAAGGCAGGGCAAGGCAGTGATAGCCACGTCAGAGGATCCATGTCCACGTCGGGGGATGTCGTGCCGTGGGTTGGAGCGGCGTCGTGGGAATCGCGTGTGGGTGTGGCAGTGGTAGAAACAAGAAACATGATGGTCGCCGTGGTTCAACTTCCATGGACAAGCTGTCATGTCTGCTGACACATGTATATCAAAACTAGAGTGTTTATTTTTCAAGCACGTGAACAAGTATTATTCTACTACTTTGGATCCATGCAACACACGGGCTAGCACATTGGTATTAGTAGTGTCCATCTCTATCTCTAGAGCCTTCCCTCGTTCATCCTTTTCTCTCACAAGATAAACTACTCATACAAATGCATCTTGATGTTCCGTGGAACGCACGAGGATGTTTCCTTGGGGGTCTCTCCAGCGCGGCGTGGCCATAGTTGCAAGTTGACGCCCCTTGAGATGCCGACGTTGAGGGGCACTCGGATTTCCTCCGGTGAGCAGGTAAGATGAGTTTGATCACGTAGTAAATGCATTCTAAAGACTACTTCCGTGTCCATTTCCTAATTCTCCCCCTGCCCACTGTTTCACAGGTTAGGCTTGGTGTGAGTGGAGATTATCTTGCATATGTACGGGGTTTGGATGCAAATGAAGACGAAGGGGAGGTGAAGAAGCCGAGGAGAATTGGTTCCTGATGGAGAAGTAAATGGGAGAAGTGGCGTGCATGCAGTTGATTAGACGGCTAGGTAAACTAAACGAAAAGGCTATGCGGGTAGACTGATGAGTCATACATGTTCGTGTACGTGCCCATCCTTCCTGATAGGTGGGACCTATGGAAAATTATAAAAAAATGTGTCATAGTTTTTTTTGAGCGCGTGAGTGGGAGACAAAACATTCTCTGGTTAAGGAATACTCCCTCCGTTTAGGTGAGTATAAGTCACCTTATGAAAATCAGGTTTTCCCAAAACCTTTAGGCGTGGAGCATTAACTTCCTGCTCGATCCCCTCCCAGCCTCGTTAGCCAACATTCTCTTCCTCTGCTGCCGCATTCTACATTTCCATTTTTCCTCTTCTCAAGTGTGGAACGATCTGCATGCCGTCCTTGATGCACCAGAACGACCACTGCATGCATCGCGGTAGGGTGTTGATTGGGCATGCACGGGAATTTGGTTATGCTCGCAATATGGATGATACCTGAACGATGAACTAAACATGCATGCTAGCACAGGAGACCTATTTCCGCTATATAATACTGGAGTACTCATGTTCCTAGTAGTAGTAGTAGTAGTAGTAGTAGTAGTAGTAGTAGTAGTAGTAGTAGTAGTAGTAGTAGTACAACTGTGGTACACTTGATGGTCAAAATACTATTCATCCGGTCCTCACAGTGAAGTGACAAACACCCTACGCGTGGCACTAGTCCAGGCGGCGTGTTCGGGTTACCAAAGTCAGCCTCACCCTATGCACTGTGCAGTCTGTCACCGCCGTTGTACATCACATTGGCGCCTCGCCTCATCTCCATCTCCGCTCCCATAGCATCACTCCATCTCCATCACCTTCTTCGTCTCCGTCTCCATCTCACTGTGCCCCCGTGTACCATCGCCCCACTCGCCTCCCCCAGTACCACTATTCCCTCGCTAGCCACTCCAGCACCGACATCCTTCTCCCTCGTAAATCAAGCCCCCTTCCAAACTCCACCATGGCTGAACGCGAACCGCGCAGCATCCATATGAGCCGCGATTGGAGAAATCTCCCCAGTGACATCCTAGACCCCTGTTGTTTGTGTATGGATATGTTGAGCGCCCTGCGGCTGGCTGCATGCTCGAGGGACATGCACATGGCCATCATCGAAGCGAGGCCTAAGCTTTTCAAGACACCCTGCTTGCTGCTATCTGGTCTTGCGAGATTGGCTCACCATGATACAGAGGCGTGCATGATGCCCCTCGACTTCAATCCTATCTCCATTAGCCGAAACTTCTTTGCAGGTATGTAGTGGATTGCCGTACATCATTTCCCTCAACATCGATCCGATCACCATCACCTGAAACTTCTTGGCAGGTATGTACTGGGTCGGCATGAACTCCCACTGGATGGCTGCCTTCATAGAAGACGGTAAAAAGTTGGTGCTCATGAACTTCCAGACCTCCCATGAGATTATCCTTCCTCCGTTGGATTATATAGAGTATTATCATTGCGGTCCAAGTCATCTAGATTACTACGTCAGTTGGACGGACCTTGTTTTGCAGAAGATTGTAATCTGCCAAGTGCCCAGACGACATACGAATTATGCAGACTTCAAGCTAATTGCCTTGTTCGACCGCGGACTCGCCTATCTTTACGCCAGTGCCTTTTTTAGCTGGAGACAACTCGGCTCGCAGTGGATCATCATCAAAGCTGATACACACTTCTGTGATGCTATTGAACACAATGGCATCATCTACGCGATCGACAAAGCAGATGGCACCACATATTGCCGGGACGGCGCGTGTAAGTTGTTTCCGTCTGATGTTAATGATGACGCCATGACACTGTTTGAAATTTTTGTGATGATTGGCATATCCCTGTTTGAGCAGAATTTGAGTAGAACTATGGCAATGTATTAGAGACGCCATAAATCAGCTATATTTGGAATGAGTTAATTCATGCAATTGTGACCATGTCATTACAGCCAATTTGTACCCTGAATAATCAAACGGTTAGGAATATATGGATATTATCCTTATTTTACAGTAATCTATATACTACTACTAAATATGAGTGTGTATCAATGGCCATGTTAGTTTCCTCATTTTCATGATGTAGAAGCATGCACCACACTATTGGTTTCATCTAACCATACATTAGGGAAGTAAATGTGCATATGGAGAACTCTATATTTGGAAGTAGTGAAATCCTGCAATGCTTACCATGTGTACATACCTATATTCGCCCTTCAGCAATCAATGTCTAGAATAATATCCTCACAAAATTTTTGCCCACAGAACATGAGTATATAACAATGCATGGTCTGTTAGTTACCTTGAAGAATTTGTTTGTGAGGACAGAACATGATTACATAACATGCATGACATGGTTGTTTCCTGTGAAGAATCGATTGCGAGATAACATGAGTATAACCATGCATGGCACTCCTATATTTTCGAACCCAATATACATTTCCCTGTATTATCCTCCCAGTTCCAACAGGGACATATCAATGCTGTTTCTTGCATTATCCTACTCACACTCTCAACAATGCTAATCTTACATTAATAATGCATGTCCTTTTCGATATGATGTAGTGTCCCTACAGTTACTGCCCTTTGTAATCACACTACCTTTGCCAAAAACAGGGAAGCACAACTGGTTCCTCGCTCGATCAGACGACGACAAAAGACTGATGATCATTCAGATACATGAGCCGGAAAAGTTATATTGCAAAAACCCCATTGTATACAAGCACCGTGTAATACGTGAGTATCCGGATAGTGGTTGTTACGTCTATGAGCAGGTTACCAGCTTGTTGGGGCCTTTAGGATTTTTTAGTTGGAGGCGGGTAAACAGCCTTGGTTCACACTCTTTGTTTCTCAGACTCAATTATCCGATTAAGCAGGAGATCACCGTTGGCAAGACCTTGATGGCAGAGAGGCTCTGTTTGCTATGGAAAACTGTGTCTACACGGCGAGCCCTAGGAGTTCGGGAGCAAACTCCCCTGATTGTCAACGATACAGCCTACAGCCAAAAGAAGGTGAGAATGACAAAGGCATCCGGATTAACTTTGATCCTTGGATGTCTCAATTACGACAGGCAGTGATGTGGTTCAAGCCTTCAGGTTGATAGGTAATTGGGCTGGTGCATCGAAAGGGTGGATGGAGTACTGGTGTCTCCGGATCACTACTCGCTGAAGTGGGGCTGCAAATGATGGTGTTGGATCATCTCTTCGAATGACTTTGTTGTCTTTGCTGCTGGTTCTGGATGGGTAGTTCTTTCTTTTGTTATGCATATTCCTTGTAGATGGGTGCATTATAATAGTTGCTTCTGGATGGGTAGTTCTTTCTTTTGCTGCTGGTTCTAGATGTTGTCTTTGCTGCTATTTAGAATGTCATTCTCGTCTGGATCATGAGAGTCTGAGTGCTGCAGATGGGTGCGTTTTAGTGGTGTAGCAAGACTTCTTATGAACTATCATGCCTTGCTGTTTATGTCAGTAGTAGTCACTAGTCAGTGTTTGAATGTTGTATATATCATTGTTTCGAACTGTTTATTGTCTCGAACTACTGGTGGGCTAAAAGAGGGCATCACCATTCTCTAGTGTTCAGAGTATATCTCCTTTTTTCAAGTTATATAATCTGAGCTCAGTGTCTTTTTGATGATGTACACTTGTTTGGGCCAGTGAGGTGTTGTTGAATATGGGCCGAGTAGTAACGCAATGCCAACCAGGTCAATTTTGACTCTTAGGCTGGGCTCTCAAAAGATCATGAAAAAAAGGCCGGGCTCTCCAAAAAAGAAAGAATAAGGACTCTTAGGCCGACATGTGGGCACCACTGGTGTTTTCGTGCACTTGTGCGCCGAGAGCATATTGGCGCGTGCTCGAAATTCATGCTACCTTTTCATCCCCAGTCTCCCGCCCCTCCCCCACCTCTGGAATCTCGATTCCTACTCCAGTTCCCCCAAATCCCCCTCCTGTACTCCCTGTACTCAAGTGCACTATCATGTCGCCGGTCAACGCGGATCTCCAAGCCGGAGATCCCGAGGTCCGTCCCGCCTTTGGTCGCTGCGTGCTGTCGCTCAACAGTGGCATGGCGGTGCTTGACAACCAGTTTGCCGGCAAAGTGCTGATGGTAACCATCAATGGCGACCGGCCTCCCATCTCGCCAGATGACCTTGTCAAAGCTCTTGGCATTACGCACGGCATCCAAATAATTGACTTGCTCGTCGAAGTCTGTCCGCCACTCGCTGATTTCTTCGTCAGGTTCCGGACAACTTTTGACTATAGTCGTGTGTTCAAATCTTCCCGGCGTTTGTTCTACAATGGCACGCTAGTGAGCTTTGATCGGTGGCACCCAGGATGGGGCTCGGTGCCCTCTGAGCTTGAGTTTTTAACAAAGCTTACCTTCCACGGCATGCCTCGACGTGCTTGGAACAGCGAGTCCATGAACGAGCTTATCAACGACCTTGGAGGTGAGCTCGTAAGTATGTTTGTTCCTCCAGACAGCTGGGCTCTGAAGGTTATGGCATGGATGAAGAAGCCGTCCACCATACCGAAGGTGATTAGTGTTGAGATATCAGTGTAGGAACCGGGGTTGTACTATTCGTCGCCACCAAGGCCGCCGCGGACAACGTTAGGGATGTACCTGTATCGAGTGTTCGTGCATGTCGAAGAAGTGGTCAATCCATCAATCGAAGTCGTGCCACCGCCGCTGGTGCCAGGGTCCGTCTACGACGTCCATTACAGGAATCAACGTCAGAATTTCCCCGTGTTGCTTGGAATGATGGATGGCACAGGGCCTACTCCATCGCGCGGTGGAGGCCGCTGCTTCTTTGGGAGAAGAGGCAGGGTTGGCTGCCTGGATGTGCTCTAATTTGAGGTAACAACTGAATCTTGTCAGATACTAGTTAAATCCGAGCTATGGGTGTGAAGCACTAATATGCCAGTACATTTGATTGTGACCTTTTCTAATTTTGTACCTGAACTTTTTTTAGAAAGGGTTGTATGTCAACTTAATATGCTAGCAGAACATATTTTGTTGTCTGTCAGTTTCCTTTGCACAACATTCAAGATATTTCCCCGTCATTGATTAAGACGATGAACCGTTATGTACGACTTCGTTGGTTTCAACATAGCCCTTCCCATAGCGATCCACTGCTTCCATCCTGATTGTGCCGCCTGCGTGAAATTTTTGTATGCAAGTTCAGTGTGCTATGATGTTCTATATGATTGTGTCAACTATATAAGTTTTTAATGAGCATCCGCAATGCATATGGTTGAAAGATGTATTTACGAGCATCAACCGATGGGTCTCTCTATCTCTCTATCTCTCTCTCTCACACACACACACGTGCACACACACGCAGACGCACAAGTGGGACTCGTTGAATTATTTATTTGCTCGTGACAACTTTTAATTAGGTTCCACTGTAATCTAACTTTTTTCTTAAGTTATTAATTGAGCTCAATGACTTCAAAAAGTTGTACAAAAGCCTTGTTTGGGCCTTTCTGGCGTCGCTGAATGTGGGCTGAGTAACCATGTTAGGTTGTACTATACTACACATGCCTTTTTTTCAACATCAGCAATGCAACTAGGCCGGCGGTTGTACACAATCTCCGGGTCAACTTGTTATTCTCCGCCCCGCTGGGCTGCAAACTTTCCTAGGAGGTATGCGTTAGGCTTAACAAGAAAATGGACTTTAAGAAATAATAAATGGGATGTAATTATAATAACTGGACAATTACTATGCACCAAACAAGTAATTAGTTTGAAAAATATATTATTTTTGGAATATGAAAATTTTAATTTCATTACTTGTTGCGCGCACAATATTTCATTGGATTTTAACGTAATACAACTTTATTTTGAAATTATATTTAACCTGACTAGAAATTTCGAATAAAAATATTGCGGATCCCGTCAAAATGTGGGAATTTTTTTTGAATTCTGTTTTGAGCAGTTGTTTGAAATTATTAATCGTTGTCCTAGCTAGAAGTTGGGCTATACTTTTAACAAACTATAAATGGGTTGTAGTAAATTCCATTAGAATTGAAAAATGGGATGTACATTCTTACAAATCACAAATGGGCTATATGTTCTCTGCCAAATCCGAGCTGTGGGCCTACTAAGTTGACGCTCACCAAGGGTTTGTCAACTTAGTCAATATAAACGATTCTAGCTGTAGTGATCGTACGATGTCCATCCAACGGCCGTAGTGCTTCTTCAACCTGGTCTTCTTGGTCCAGCCTCCCAAAGCAGCGCCTGTCGTGTCGCGTGCTCCTACCTCCCGTGGTCGGCTGTGATGCCGCGGAGGCCTCACCGCCCCCTACTATTCCCACCGCTGGCCAGGCCCTGCGGCAACGACAGCCTCACACCATAGCCAAACCAGTGAACTCACGTACTCCTCTTCGCGTGGGCTTCCACTGCCGCGTCTTCCCTGGCTCCCCGTCGTCCCCTTCCTAGGCCTAGCCGTCATCCACTGCCCTGGTGCTCTCAGCGCAGCATGGTCAACGTGGTCAAGGAACGACTTCCATCGGACATGGATTGTACGTGGAGAGGCTGACAGCTGGGTCCACGGCCGCAACAAGGAAGTGCCTCCTTATTACATGGAAAATAATGATTCCTCCACCTGACAACTGGGACCCACCGGACGGGCCACTGTATTTTGCGAAAAAACGTTTGCCCCTGACTGCTGGGACCCACCAGCTACATCTTCGCACGCAAGGAAGTGCGTCCGGGCAAAAAAAATGATTCGCCCCCTGACTGTTGGGACCCACCAGCTAAATATTCGCAGGCAAGGAAGTGCCTGACAGTCGGGACCCACCTGGTCGAAGCGTACGTAGCGTTGTCATTCTAGTCGCGAACGTGTACGTACATATATACTGGTGGATGTAGAGGCACACACATGTTGTAGTAGAGGCGCGTACGTGTCATAGTAGAGGCGCGCACGTAGCATGTACACATACGTACAGCGGCCAGGGTGAAAGAAAGAAAATACGGCCACGTATGTGTACATACGGGCGGGGTCTCGAACGCCTACTCGCGCATACGTACGGCCAGGGCTCGTGTACATGGCTGGGTCGGAATGGAGAAAAAGCGTCGTCGTGTTCATGGGGAGGCAACGGAATGCGTCATGTTCATGGGGAGGCAACGGAATGCGTCGTGTTCATCGGGAGGCAACGGAACACGTGGGAGCCAACCGGCTGGGTCGGAACGGAATGTGTGGTCGTGTTCATCGGGAGGGCTTGGACGGAACAAACGATGGAAACGAGGCTTGGCGTACCGCACAACGGAGGAAACGGACCTCCTATGTTTGGAACGGAGTCCTGTTGATCGGGATGGGTGTGGCGTACCGTAAAACGGAGGAAACGGACCTCCTACGGTCGAAATGGGGGTCCTGTTGATCGGGAGGGGTGTGGCGTACCATAAAACGGATGAAACAGACTTGTGTTGGAGCGCTACCGTCGAAACGGGGGTCCTGTTCATTGGGAGGGGTGTGGCGTACCGCAAAACGGGACTCCACGAGATACTGTTCATCTCCACCGTCGACCTCCTCCAGCCTCCACGGGCTCCTGTTGATCTAGCCTCCACCGCGCGCTACTCCACCGGCTACTGTTCAACCACCCCTCCACCGTCTACTGTTCATCCAGCCCTCCACACCACGGGGTCCTGTTCAACCATCCCTCCATGGGCATCCCTCCACCGTCTACTGTTCATCCAGCCCTCCACCACACCACAGGGTCCTGTTCATCCAGAGGCAACGCCACCGCTCACTGTTCATCCAACCCCCCCGAAATGCTCACTGTTCATCTCAGAGGCATCATCGATCAGCTTCAGTTAGCAGCAGTAACGAAGGAATCGCTCGATCGGGTTCAGTTAACAGCCATCGATCGATCGCTCGGGTTCAGTAACACGTAGCCTGCAGTACAATCGCTCGGGTTCAGTTAGAGCCCAACGCCTCGCTCGGGTTCAGTTAGAGCCTGCCTCACACACACGCGCGTGCGTGTACAAGAGAAACGCGCATCGCTCGGCCCCGACCTCCCACCGTAACCGGGAACTCCCCGAAATTTTCCTCCCCCTCGCTTCTACCATGGTTTTTTCCGTCATGGACGGCCCAAAGAATGTCATGCAACTGCGTCTCCTGCCCGCCTAGGACGAAAAGCCCATTTTCTATCATGATTTTTTGTCATAGAAGTAGGAGCCCACCACATCTATGATGATACCGGGTTTTGTCACAATTATCGTCATAGAAGTGTCATATGTATGACATAATTTTTTTTTGTTCGGCCCAAAATGTCACGGATGTGTCTTTTTTTGTAGTGTAGAGAGCGACAACATTCATGAACATGCATTAAAATTAATCAACACCGAATGCAAGCATGAGCAGGATATAATCCACCATGAACATAAATATCGTGAAGGCTATGTTGATTTTGTTTCAACTACATGCGCGAACATGCGCCAAGTCAAGTCACTTAAATCATTCAGAGGAGGATACCACCCTATCATACCAGATCACAACCATTTTAATAGCATGTTGGCATGCAAGGTAAACCATTATAACTCATAGCTAATCAAGCATGGCATAAGCACTATGATCTCTAGTTGTCATTGCAAACATGTTTATTCATAATAGGCTGAATCAGGAACGATGAACTAATCATATTTACAAAAACAAGAGAGGTCGAGTTCATACCAGCTTTTCTCATCTCAGTCAGTCCATCATATATCGTTATAATTGCCTTTCACTTGCACGACCGAACGATGTGAATAATAATAATGGTGCACGTGCATTGGACTAAGCTGGAATCTGCAAGCATTCAATAAACATGAGAAGACAAGGCAATATGGGCTCTTTTGTCAGATCAACAATAATGCATATAAGAGCTACTTCAACAATTTAATTATGGTCTTCTCCTATCGACCCCCAAAGAAAAGAAAAGAAATAAAACTATTTACACGGGAAAGCTCCCAACAAGCAAAAGAAGAACAGGAAATCTTTTTGGGTTTTCTTTTTAATTACTACTACAAGCATGGAAAGTAAACTAATTAAAAGCTACAACTAATTTTTTGGTTTTTCTTAAGGTTTATCAAATACACAAGAAGAAAGCATAAAAAGGAAATAAACTAGCATGGATGATACCAATGAAAAAGTATGAGGACTGACATCTAGCAATGAGTGTGTGAATATAAATGTAATGTCGGTGAGAAATACGTACTCCCCCAAGCTTAGGCTTTTGGACTAAGTTGGTCTATGGCCACGGTTGGCCTGTCGGATATCCATAATAATAGTTGGGATCGTACTGCGATGCAGAGGCTATCGCCTCCTGAGATGCAGCATGGCCACGAGCGGCCCCCACCCTCCTCTCGTACTCATCTGCCTCCTCTCTGGTAATAACATATCTTCCATTTGCCTGATAATCAAAGAAGGTAGGAGCAGGGAGAGTAATATGGACAGCACGACGTCTGTCAATGATTTAGCGATACTGGAGAGGTGATTCATTCCTCTCGACAAACTGGTGGTGAACCATAGCATTAAAGTCTGGGTAAGTAGGAGGTAATTCAATATCATCATTACGTATAGTTACTCCAAGATAATAAGCTAAGCGGGTTGCATAAATTCCACCAAAGAAATCTCCATTAAATCTATTAAGATGCAACCTACGTGCAACAATGGCTCCCAAATTATAAGATTTACTCCTAACACAGCACTCCTAAGAATACTGAGGTCAGGGACACACATGTGACATGCCTCATCTTTACCATTAATGCATCTACCTATGAAGAGAGCAAAATAATGTATAGCAGGAAAGTGAATGCTCCCTATGGTAGCTTGTGTTATATCCCTAGATTCCCCCACAGTTATACTAGCAAGAAAATCTCTAAATTCAGATTTGTGAGGTTCCCTGACACTACCCCATTGTGGAAGTTTGCAAGTAGTGGTAAAATCCTCCGAGTCCATAGTGTAAGAATTATCATAAAGATCAAACAGGACAGTTAGAGAATTACGCGAAGATGAAAATTCAAACCTCCTCACAAAGGAACTAGTGAAATAGTGATACTGGCTGCACTTTTCTTCCTCGAAGCCCACAAGATCAGCATTACCCAAATATGCGTTAAATTCTTCCTTAATTCCCGCTCGATCCATAAAATTTTCCAAAGGCCACTCACAAGGACGCACTGGAGCGTCCCTTGGTGGCTCTTCATCAGCATCACGCATTGCAAGCCTGGGTCCTTTCTTCCTTGAAGAACCACCTTGGAACATTTTCCTAAGCATATTCCTTCCTCTGAAAAATTTCTGAAATTTTTAGTAACTTCAAAATAAAAGTAAACCAACCTCAATAATATTGATAGTAACTACTCCAACAAGTGCCTAGGGCCTATATCATGCATCAAAACTACTTTTGACCATATAAATTTGACACACAAGCTCAAGAATAGGGTCACCTAAGCAGCAAAAAATTTGCAATGAATAAAGCACTAGAACAAAAACTAATTGGACTAATGGAGGAGTCACATACCAAGGAACAATCTCCCCAAGCAGTTTTGTGAGAGGTGCTTTGAGCTAGGAGATCGAAAATCGCAGCAAAATGAGCAAGAACTCGTGCTTGAGCTGGATATTCGTGTTTGGGGGAGGAAGAAGGAGTGTGTGGGTGAAAGGATAAGTGGAGGAGGGCCACCGTGGGCCCACGAGGCAGGGGCGCGCCCTCCACCCTTGTGGCCAGGTGGATGCCCCCCTGCTGTGTTCTCGGTGCCAAATATTCTCAAATATTCCAGAAAAAATCATATTTAAATTTCAGGGCGTTTGGAGAACTTTTATTTTCGGGGTATTTTTATATTGCACGGATAATGAGATAACAGACAGAAAAAAACTATTTTATTTTATTTAATATAAATAACAGAAAGTAAAAACTGAGGTACAGAAGGTTGTGCCTTCTAGTTTCATCCATCTCATGCTCATCAAAAGGAATCACTAACAAGGTTGATCAAGTCTTGTTAACGAACTCTTCCGAATAACATGGAACCGGAGAAATTTTGAATAACACTATGTTACCTCAACGGGGATATGCACATCCCCAATAATAAGAATATCATATTTCTTCTTGACAGTAGGAAGAGGAAATTCAAAACCTCCAAATATAATCGATGGATTTTTTCCAATAGAGTTGATACTATGAACTTGAGGTTGTTTCCTCGGAAAGTGTATCGTATGCTCATTACCATTAACATGAAAAGTGACATTGCCTTTAGTGTAAGCAATAACTGCACTTGCAGTGTTCAAAAAGGGTCTTCCAAGAATAATAGACATACTATCGTCCTCAGGAATATCAAGAATAAGAAAGTCCGTTAAAATAGTAATGTTTGCAACTACAACAGGCACATCCTCACAAATACCGACAGGTATAGCAGTTGATTTATCAACCATTTGCAAAGATATTTCAGTAGGTGTCAACTTATTTAAATCAAGTCTACGATACAATGAGAGAGGCATAACACTAACACTGGCTCCAAGATCACATAAAGCAATTTTAACATAGTTTCTTTTAATGGAGCATGGTATAGTTGGTACACCAGGATCTCCAAGTTTCTTTGGTATTCCACCCTTAACAGTATAATTAGCAAGCATGGTGGAAACTTCAGCTTCTGGTATCTTTCTTTTATTTGTAATTATATCTTTCATGTACTTAGCATAAGGATTGGTTTTAAGCATATCAGTTAATCGCATACGCAAAAAGATAGGTCTAATCATTTCAGCAAAGCGCTCAAAATCCTGATCATCCTTTTTCTTGGATGGTGTGGGAGGAAAAGGTATGGATTTCTGAACCCGAGGCTCTCTTTCCTTACCGTGTTTCCTAGAAACAAAGTCTTTCTTATCATAATGTTGATTCTTTGATTGTGGGTTATCAAGATCAGCAGCAGGTTCAATTTCTATATCATTATCATTACTAGGTTGAGCATCATCATGAACATTTTTTTAACATTATCACTAGTTTCAGGTTCATTACCATATTGTGTTTCAGCATCAGAAATAGAAATATCATTTGGATTCTTAGGTGTTTCAGCAATAGGTTCACTAGAAGCATGCCAAGTCCTATCATTTTTCTTTTTCTTCCTTTTAGAAGGACTAGGTGCATCCATATTGTTTCTCTGAGAATCTTGCTCAATTCTCTTAGGGTGGCCTTCAGGATACAAAGGTTCCCGAGTCATTCTACCACCTCTAGTCATAACTCTAACATCATTATCATTATTCTTACTATTCAATTTTGAGCAAATCATTTTGAGCCTTAAGTACTTGTTCTACTTGAGTGCTAACCATAGAAGCATGTTTACTAATATGTTTAAGTTCACCTTTGACATTAGCCATATAATCACCCAAGTGTTCAAGCATATTTGAATTGTATTTCAATTGTCTACCAAAATAAGCATTGAAGTCTTCTTGCTTAGCCATAAATTTATCAAACTCATCTAAGCATGGGCTAGCAAACATAGTAAATAGGATTTCAGCTTTATCATATCTATCGAGAGAATTTACCTTTACTACCTGTGTCGGGTTATCAATACCATGAGTTTCTTCAATAGGTAAAGGATTAACATCATATGTTTCTTCAACAGGCGGTAAATTAAGACCATGTATTTCTTCAATAGGAGGTAAATTCTTAATATCTTCAGCTTTAATACCTTTTTCTTTCATAGATTTCTTTGCCTCTTGCATATCTTCAGGACTGAGAAATAGAATACCCCTCTTCTTTGGAGTTGGTTTAGGAATAGGCTCAGGAACTGGCTCAGGAGGTGTCCAATTATTTTCATTTGTCAGCATATTATTCATTAGAATTTCAGCTTCATTCGGCGTTCTTTCCCTGAAAAGAGAACCAGCACAACTATCCAGGTAATCTCTGGAGGCATCGGTTAGTCCGTTGTAAAAGATATCAAGTATTTCATTTTTATTAAGAGGATGATCAGGCAAAGCATTAAGTAATTGGAGAAGCCTCCCCCAAGCTTGTGGGAGACTCTCTTCTTCAATTTGCACAAAATTATATATATCCCTTAAACCAGCTTGTTTCTTATGAGTAGGGAAATATTTAGTAGAGAAGTAATAAATCATGTCCTGGGGACTACGCACACAACCGGGATCAAGAGAATTAAACCATACCTTAGCATCACCCTTTAATGAGAACGGAAATATTTTAAGGATATAAAAGTAACGAGTTCTCTCATCAGTAGTGAACAGGGTGGCTATATCATTTAATTCAGTAAGATGTGCCACAACAGTTTCAGGTTCATAGCCATGAAAAGGATCAGATTCAACCAAAGTAATTATATTAAGATCAACAGAGAATTCATAATCCTTATCGGTGACATAGATAGGTGAAGTAGCAAAAGCAGGGTCAGGTTTCATTCTAGCATTAAGAGATTGCTGATTCCATTTAGCTAATAATCTCTTGAGTTCGTATCTATCTTTGCAAGCTAAAATAGCTAAAGAAGCTTCTTTATCAAAAACATAACCCTTAGGAATAACATGCAAATCTTCATCATCACTTTCAGCAGTATTATCAGATACAATAATTTCATTCTCTCTGTCCCTAGCAAGTTGTTCATCAAGAAATTCACCAAGTGGCACAGTAGTATCAAGCATAGAAGTAGTTTCATCATAAGTATCATGTATAGCAGAAGTGGCATCATCGATAACATGCGACATATCAGAACGAATAGCAGAAGAAGGTTTAGGTGTCGCAAGCTTACTCAAAACAGAAGGTGAATCAAGTGCAGAGCTAGATGGCAGTTCCTTACGTCCCCTCGTAGTTGAGGGATAAATCTTGGTTCTTGGATCTTTCAAGTTCTTCATAATGGTAAGAAGATATATATCCCAAGTGACTCAAAGAATAGAGCTATGCTCCCCGGCAACGGCGCTAGAAAATAGTCTTGATAACCCACAAGTATAGGGGATCGCAACAGTTTTCGAGGGTAGAGTATTCAACCCAAATTTATTGATTCGACACAAGGGGAGCCAAAGAATATTCTCAAGTATTAGTAGTTGAGTTGTCAATTCAAGACCACCTGGAAACTTAGTATCTGCAGCAAAGTATTTAGTAGCAAAGTAATATGATAGTAGTGGTAACGGTAGCAAAAGGTAACGATAGCAAAAGTAATGTTTTTGGTATTTTGTAGTGATGATAGCAATAGCAACGGAAAAGTAAATAAGCGAAGAACAATATATGGAATGCTCGTAGGCAATGGATCGGTGATGGAGAATTATGCCGAATGCGGTTCATCATGTAACAGTCATAACCTAGGGTGACACAGAACTAGCTCCAGTTCATCAATGTAATGTAGGCATGTGTTCCGAATATAGTCATACGTGCTTATGGAAAAGAACTTGCATGACATCTTTTGACCTACCCTCCCGTGGCAGCAGGGTCCTAATGGAAACTAAGGGATATTAAGGTCTCCTTTTAATAGAGTACTGGAACAAATCATTAACACATAGTGAATACATAAAATCCTCAAACTACGGTCTGTTGGGGAACGTTGCAGAAAATTAAAATTTTTCCTACTGTTTCACCAAGATCCATCTATGAGTTCATCTAAGCAACGAGTCGAGGGAGTGAGTTTGCATCTACATACCACTTGTAGATCGCGTGCGGAAGCTTGCAAGGTGATGATGGAGTCGTACTCGACGTGATTCGAATCACCGATGACCAAGTGCTGAACGGACAGCACCTCCGTGTTCAACACACGTACGGGACGGGAGACGTCTCCTCCTTCTTGATCCAGCAAGGGGGAAGGAGAGGTTGAGGAAGACAGCTCCACCAGCAGCACGACGGCGTGGTGATGGTGGAGAAGCAGTACTCCGACAGGGCTTCGCCAAGCACACAACGGAGGAGGAGAGGTGTTGGGGAGGGGAGGGCTGCGCCTTGAGGGTGGTACGGCTGCCCTCCCCTCACCCCTCTATTTATAGGGAGAAGGGAGAAGGGGGCCGGCCCCTCTAGAACCCATCTAGAGGGGGGCGGCGGCCAAGGGGAGAGGGGGAGAGGGTGGCTTGCCCCCCAAGCCAAGGGGGCGCCCCCTCTAGGGTTCCCCCCCTCAACCCTAGGCGCAAGGGCCCAAGGGAGGGGGTGCTCCCAGCCCACTAGGGGCTGGCTCCTTGCCCCATGCAGCCCATGTGGTCCCCCGGGAGGGGTGGCCCCTCCCGGTGGACCCCCGGAACCCTTCCGGTGGCCTCGGTACAATACCGGTATGACCCCGAAACTTCCTGGTGCCCGTTTGACAACTTCCCATATATAAATCTTTACCTCCGGACCCTTTCGGAGCTCCTCGTGACGTCCGGGATCCCATTCGGGACTCCGAACAACATTCGGTAGTCACATACTAGTCTTCCTAATAACCGTAGCGTCACCGAACCTTAAGTGTGTAGACCCTACAGGTTTGGGAGACATGCAGACATGACCGAGACGCTCTCAGGTTAATAACCATGATGGCTCCCACATGCTCCGCGATGTTGTCATCGGATGAACCACGATGTCGAGGATTCGATCAAACCCTGTATACAATTCCCTTTGTCAATCGGTACGTTACTTGCCCGAGACTCGATCGTCGGTATCCCAATACCTTGTTCAGTCTCGTTACCGGCAAGTCACTTTACTCGTACCGTAATGCATGATCCCGTGTCCAACACCTTGGTCACATTGAGCTCATTATGATGATGCATTACCGAGTGGGCCCAGAGATACCTCTCCGTCATACGGAGTGACAAATCCCAGTCTCGATCCGTGTCAACCCAACAGATACTTTCGGAGATACCTGTAATGCACCTTTATAGTCACCCAGTTACGTTGTGACGTTTGATACACCCAAGGCACTCTTACGGTATCCGGGAGTTACACGATCTCATGGTCGAAGGAAGAGATACTTGACATTGGCAAAGCTCTAGCAAAACGAACTACACGATCTTTTATGCTATGCTTAGGATTGGGTCTTGTCCATCACATCATTCTCCTAATGATGTGATCCCGTTATCAACGACATCCAATGTCCATAGTCAGGAAACCATGACTATCTGTTGATCACAACGAGCTAGTCAACTAGAGGCTCACCAGGGACATATTGTGGTCTAAGTATTCACACGTGTATTACGATTTCCGGATAATACAATTATAGCATGAATAAAAGACATTTATCATGAACATTGAAATATAATAATACTTTTATTATTGCCTCTAGGGCATATTTCCAACAGTCTCCCACTTGCACTAGAGTCACCAATCTAGTTACATTGTGATGAATCGAACACCCATAGAGTTCTGGTGTTGATCATGTTTTGCACGCGAGAGAGGTTTAGTCAGCGGATCTGCGACATTCAGATCCGTGTGTACTTTGCAAATCTCTATGTCTCCATCTTGAACATTTTCACGGATGGAGTTGAAACGACGCTTGATGTGCCTGGTCTTCTTGTGAAACCTGGGCTCCTTGGCGAGGGCAATAGCTCCAGTGTTGTCACAGAAGAGTTTGATCGGCCCCGACGCATTGGGTATGACTCCTAGGTCGGTGATGAACTCCTTCACCCAAATCGCTTCATGCGCTGCCTCCGAGGCTGCCATGTACTCCGCTTCACACGTAGATCCCGCCACGACGCTCTACTTGCAGCTGCACCAGCTTACTGCTCCACCATTCAACATATACACGTATCCGGTTTGTGACTTAGAGTCATCTAGATCTGAGTCGAAGCTAGCGTCGACGTAACCCTTTACGACGAGCTCTTCGTCTCCTCCATAAACGAGAAACATGTCCTTCGTCCTTTTCAGGTACTTCAGGATATTCTTGACCGCTGTCCAGTGTTCCTTGCCGGGATTACTTTGGTATCTTGCTACCAAACTTACGACAAGGTTTACATCGGGTCTGGTACACAGCATGGCATACATAATAGATCCTATGGCTGAAGCATAGGGGATGACACTCATCTCTTCTTTATCTTTTGCCGTGGTCGGTGACTGAGCCGAGCTCAGTCTCACACCTTGTAACATAGGCAAGAACCCCTTCTTGGACTGATCCATTTTGAACCTCTTCAAAATCTTATCAAGGTATGTGCTTTGTGAAAGACCTATGAGGCGTCTCGATCTATCTCTATAGATCTTGATGCCTAATATATAAGCAGCTTCTCCAAGGTCCTTCATTGAAAAACATTTGTTCAAGTAGGCCTTAATGCTGTCCAGAAGTTCTATATTATTTCCCATCAGGAGTATGTCATCTACATATAATATGAGAAATGCTACAGAGCTCCCACTCACTTTCTTGTAAACGCAGGCTTCTCCATAAGTCTGCATAAACCCAAACGCTTTGATCATCTCATCAAAGCGAATGTTCCAACTCCGAGATGCTTGCACCAGTCCATAAATGGATCGCTGGAGCTTGCATACTTTGTCAGCGTTCCGAGGATCGACAAAACCTTCGGGCTGCATCATATACAGCTCTTCCTTAAGATGTCCGTTAAGGAATGCCGTTTTGACGTCCATCTGCCATATCTCATAATCATAGTATGCAGCAATTGCTAACATGATTCGGACGGACTTCAGCTTCGCTACGGGAGAGAAAGTCTCGTCGTAGTCAATCCCTTGAACTTGTCGATAACCCTTAGCAATAAGTCGAGCCTTATAGATGGTAACATTACCATCCGCGTCCGTCTTCTTCTTAAAAATCCATTTGTTTTCTATCGCTCGCCGATCATCGGGCTAGTCTGTCAAAGTCCATACTTTGTTTTCATACATGGATTCTATCTCGGATTTCATGGCTTCAAGCCATTTGTTGGAATCCGGGCCCGCCATCACTTCTTCATAGTTCGAAGGTTCATTGTTGTCTAACAACATGATTTCCAGGACAGGGTTGCCGTACCACTCTGGTGCGGAACGTGTCCTTGTGGACCTACGAAGTTCAGTAGTAACTTGATCCGAAGTACCTTGATCATCATCATTGTTTTCCTCTTCAGTTGGTGTAGGCATCACAGGAACGGTTTCCTGCGCTGTGCCACTTTCCCGTTCAAGAGGTAGTACTTCATCGAGTTCTACTTTCCTCCCACTTACTTCTTTCGAGAGAAACTCTTTTTCCAGAAAGCATCCGTTCTTGGCAACAAAGGTCTTGCCTTCGGAGCGTAAGTAGAAGGTATACCCGACAGTTTCCTTAGGGTATCCTATGAATACGCATTTTTCCGACTTGGGTTCGAGCTTTTCAGGTTGAAGTTTCTTGACATAAGCATCGCATCCCCAAACTTTTAGAAACGACAGCTTAGGTTTCTTTCCAAACCATAATTCATACGGTGTCGTCTCAACGGATTTAGACGGTGCCCTATTTAAAGTGAATGTAGCTGTCTCTAGAGCGTATCCCCAAAATGATAGCGGTAAATCGGTAAGAGACATCATAGACCGCACCATATCCAATAGAGTGCGATTACGACGTTCGGACACACCGTTTCGCTGAGGTGTTCCAGGCGGCGTGAGTTGTGAAACGATTCCACATTTCTTTAAGTGTGTACCAAATTCGTGACTTAAGTATTCTCCTCCACGATCTGATCGTAAGAATTTTATCTTTCGGTCACGTTGATTCTCTACCTCATTCTGAAATTCCTTGATCTTTTCAAAAGTCTCAGACTTGTGTTTCATTAAGTAGACATACCCATATCTACTCAAGTCATCAGTGAGAGTGAGAACATAACGATATCCTCCGCGAGCCTCAACGCTCATTGGACCGCACACATCGGTATGTATGATTTCCAACAAGTTGGTTGCTCGCTCCATTGTTCCGGAGAACGGAGTCTTGGTCATTTTGCCCAAGAGGCATGGTTCGCATGTGTCAAACGATTCATAATCAAGAGACTCTAAAAGTCCATCGGCATGGAGCTTCTTCATGCGCTTGACACCAATGTGACCAAGGCGGCAGTGCCACAAGTATGTGGGACTATCGTTATCAACTTTACATCTTTTGGCATCTACACTATGAACATGTGTAATATTACGCTCGAGATTCATTAAGAATAAACCATTGACCATCGGAGCATGACCATAAAACATATCTCTCATATAAATCGAACAACCATTATTCTTAGACTTAAATGAGTAGCCATCTCGTATTAAACGAGATCCAGATACAATGTTCATGCTCAAACTTGGCACTAAATAACAATTATTAAGGTTCAAAACTAATCCCGTAGGTAAGTGTAGAGGCAGCGTGCCGACGGCGATCACATCGACTCTAGAACCATTCCCGATGCGCATCGTCACCTCGTCCTTCGCCAGTCTCCGTTTATTCCGCAGCTCCTGCTGTGAGTTACAAATATGAGCAACGGCACCGGTATCAAATACCCAGGAGTTACTACGAGTACTGGTAAGGTACACATCAATTACATGTATATCAAATATACCTTTGGTTTTGCCGGCCTTCTTATCTGCTAAGTATTTGGGGCAGTTCCGCTTCCAGTGACCCTTCCCCTTGCAATAAAAGCACTCAGTCTCAGGCTTAGGTCCATTCTTTGACTTCTTCCCGGCAACTGGCTTACCAGGCGCGGCAACCTCCTTGCCGTCCTTCTTGAAGTTCTTCTTACCCTTGCCCTTCTTGAACTTAGCGGTCTTATTGACCATCAACACTTGATGTTCTTTCTTGATTTCAGCCTCTGCTGTCTTCAGCATCGAGAACACTTCAGGAATGGTCTTTTCCATCCCCTGCATGTTGTAGTTCATCACAAAGCTCTTCTAGCTTGGTGGGAGCGACTGGAGGATTCTGTCAATGACCGCCTCATCTGGGAGGTTAATGTTCAGCTGGGTCATACGGTTGTGCAACCCAGACATCTTCAGGATGTGCTCACTGACAGAACTGTTTTCCTCCATCTCTCGACCCGGGCATGAGCTTGGAAAACTAGTTTCAGCTCTTCGAACATCTCATATGCTCCGTGGTGCTCAAAACGCTTTTGGAGCCCCGGTTCTAAGCTGTAAAGCATGCCGCACTGAACGAGGGAGTAATCATCAGCGCGAGTTTGCCAAGCATTCATAATGTCTTGGTTCTCTGGGACGGGAGCGTCACCTAGCGGTCCTTCTAGGACATATTGTTTCCTGGCAGCTATGAGGATGATCCTCAGGTTCCGGACCCAGTCCGTATAGTTGCTGCCATCATCTTTCAGCTTGGTTTTCTCTAGGAACGCGTTGAAGTTCATGTTGACATTAGCGTTGGCCATTGATCTACAAGACATATTTGCAAAGGTTTCAGACTAAGTTCATGATAATAAAGTTCTAATCAAATTATGAACTCCCACTCAGATTAGACATCCCTTGTCATCGTCTAGGCCGTGTCGACTAGGCCGTGTCCGATCATCACGTGAGACGGACTAGTCATCGTCGGTGAACATTCTCATGTTGATCGTATCTTCCATACGACTCGTGTTCGACCTTTCGGTCTCCGTGTTCCGAGGCCATGTCTGCACATGCTAGGCTCGTCAAGTTAACCCTAAGTGTTTTTGCTGTGTAAAACTGTCTTACACCCGTTGTATGTGAACGTAAGAATCCATCACACCCGATCATCACGTGGTGCTTAGAAGCGACGAACTGTAGCAACGGTGCACAGTTAGGGGAGAACACTTCTTGAAATTTTTGTAAGGGATCATCTTATTTACTACCGTCGTCCTAAGTAAACAAGATGCATAAACATAATAAACATCACATGCAATTATATAGTTGTGACATGATATGGCCAATATCATATAGCTCCATTGATCTTCATCTTCGGGGCTCCATGATCATCTTGTAACCGGCTTGACACCATGATCTCCATCATCATGATCTCCATCATCGTGTCTTCATGAAGTTGTCACGCCAACGACTACTTCTACTTCTATGGCTAACGCGTTTAGCAATAAAGTAAAGTGAGTTACATGGCGTTCTTCAATGACACGCAGGTCATACAAAAAATAAAGACAACTCCTATGGCTCCTGCCGGTTGTCATACTCATCGACATGCAAGTCGTGAATCCTATTACAAAGAACATGATCTCATACATCACAATTCATCATTCATCACAACTTCTGGCCATATCATATCACATGATCAATCGCTGCAAAAACAAGTTAGACGTCCTCTAATTGTTGTTGCATCTTTTACGTGGCTGCAATTGGGTTCTAGCAAGAACGTTTTCTTACCTACGAATAACCACAACGTGATTTTGTCAACTTCTATTTACCCTTCATAAGGGCCCTTTTCATCGAATCCGCTCCAACTAAAGTGGGAGAGACAGACACCCGCCAGCCACCTTATGCAACTAGTGCATGTCAGTCGGTGGAACCGGTCTCATGTAAGCGTACGTGTAAGGTTGGTCCGGGCCGCTTCATCCCACAATACCGCCGAAGCAAGAAAAGACTAGTAGAGGCAAGTAAGATGACAAAATCCACGCCCACAACAAAATTGTGTTCTACTCGTGCAAAGAGAACTACGCATAGACCTAGCTCATGATGCCACTGTTGGGGAACGTTGCAGAAAATTAAAATTTTTCCTACGGTTTCACCAAGATCCATCTATGAGTTCATCTAAGCAACGAGTCGAGGGAGTGAGTTTGCATCTACATACCACTTGTAGATCGCATGCGGAAGCTTGCAAGGTGATGATGGAGTCATACTCGACGTGATTCGAATCACCGATGACCAAGTGCTGAACGGACAGCACCTCCGTGTTCAACACACGTACGGGACGGGAGACGTCTCCTCCTTATTGATCCAGCAAGGGGGAAGGAGAGGTTGAGGAAGACAGCTCCACCGGCAGCACGACGGCGTGGTGATGGTGGAGAAGCAGTACTCCGACAGGGCTTCGCCAAGCACACAACGGAGGAGGAGAGGTGTTGGGGAGGGGAGGGCAGCGCCTTGGAGGGTGGTACGGCTGCCCTCCCCTCACCCCTCTATTTATAGGGAGAAGGGAGAAGGGGGCCAGCCCCTCTAGAACCCATCTAGAGGGGGGCGGCGGCCAAGGGGAGAGGGGGAGAGGGTGGCTTGCCCCCCAAGCCAAGGGGGCGCCCCCTCTAGGGTTCCCCCCCTCAACCCTAGGCGCAAGGGCCCAAGGGAGGGGGTGCGCCCAGCCCACCAGGGGCTGGCTCCTTGCCCCATGCAGCCCATGTGGTCCCCCGGGAGGGGTGGCCCCTCCTGGTGGACCCCCGGAACCCTTCCGGTGGCCCCGGTACAATACCGGTATGACCCCGAAACTTCCCGGTGCCCGTTTGACAACTTCCCATATATAAATCTTTACCTCTGGACCCTTCCGGAGCTCCTCGTGACGTCCGGGATCCCATCCGGGACTCCGAAAAACATTCGGTAGTCACATACTAGTCTTCCTAATAACCCTAGCGTCACCGAACCTTAAGTGTGTAGACCCTACGGGTTCGGGAGACATGCAGACATGACCGAGACGCTCTCAGGTCAATAACCAACAGCGGGATCTGGATACCCATGATGGCTCCCACATGCTCCTCGATGTTGTCATCGGATGAACCACGATGTCGAGGATTTGATCAAACCCTGTATACAATTCCCTTTGTCAATCGGTACGTTACTTGCCCGAGACTCGATCGTCGGTATCCCAATACCTTGTTCAGTCTTGTTACCGGCAAGTCACTTTACTCGTACTGTAATGCATGATCCCGTGTCCAACACCTTGGTCACATTGAGCTCATTATGATGATGCATTACCGAGTGGGCCCAGAGATACCTCTCCGTCATACAGAGTGACAAATCCCAGTCTCGATCCGTGTCAACCCAACAGATACTTTCGGAGATACCTGTAATGCACCTTTATAGTCACCCAGTTATGTTGTGACATTTGATACACCCAAGGCACTCTTACGGTATCCGGGAGTTACACGATCTCATGGTCGAAGGAAGAGATACTTGACATTGGCAAAGCTCTAGCAAAACGAACTACACGATCTTTTATGCTATGCTTAGGATTGGGTCTTGTCCATCACATCATTCTCCTAATGATGTGATCCCGTTATCAACGACATCGAATGTCCATAGTCAGGAAACCATGACTATCTGTTGATCACAACGAGCTAGTCAACTAGAGGCTCACCAGGGACATATTGTGGTCTAAGTATTCACACGTGTATTACGATTTCCGGATAATACAGTTATAGCATGAATAAAAGACATTTATCATGAACATTGAAATATAATAATACTTTTATTATTGCCTCTAGGGCATATTTCCAACACGGTCATCACCAGTAAGTATCCCGATTATTGTCACTTCGGGGTTAACAGATCATAACACATAATAGGTGACTATAGACTTGCAAGATAGGATCAAGAACTCTCATATATTGATGAAAACATAATAGGTTCACATATGAAATCATGGCACTCGGGTCCTAGTGACAAGCATTAAGCATAGCAAAGTCATAGCAACATCAATCTCAGAACATAGTGGATACTAGGGATCAAACCCTAACAAAACTAACTCGATTACATGATAGATCTCATCCAACCCATCGTCGTCCAGCAAGCCTACGATGGAATTACTCACGCATGGCGGTGAGCATCATGAAATTGGTGATGGAGGATAGTTGATGATGACGACGACGACGGTTCCAGGGGGGCCACGAGGTAGGGGGCGTGCCCCCCACCCTCGTGGAGAGGTGGTGGGCCCCCTGGCCTTCATCTTTTGCAAGGATTTTTTATTATTTTCGAAAAGTTTTTCCGTGAAGTTTCAGGTCATTCCGAGAACTTTCATTTTTGCACATAAATAACACCATGATAATTCTGCTGAAAACAACATCAGTCCGGGTTAGTTCCATTCAAATCATGCAAGTTCCATTCAAACAAGGGCAAAAGTGTTTGGAAAAGTAGATACGACGGAGACGTATCAGATGCTATATGAGCATGGCCTAGAGAAGCCGTTGGACACTGACATGGATGGCCCCGCCCAGCTGCTTCCTCTTGTGGTGAAGGCCCTTGAGGAGGTCGTCGAGGGCCTCGGTCCCATGGCGGAGGCAGAAGCTCACGTTCTATCTTCAGCCGCACTGACTCGCGTCTTCAGCCATCTGCACCTCCGCAACCCCAACGCCTGCCTTGACGAGCTGCTAAAGACTGTAGCTAAAGACCTCTGCGAAGCCGCCGCCATAGTTGTTCAAGGTCAAGTGGAGGCTTTGCTAGGGAAGTTCCGCGGCTTTGTCTCCGATCCTCTGTCTAGCGATGCCGCGGATCCTGCGGCTGGTGGTGAAGGTGAGAGCATCGTCGCCCATGGGGGAGCACCTTCCATAGGCAATGGCGACATCCAGGGGTGACCTATTGTTCTCGTTTCATTCCTGCAACATACATCAGGCCTCGTGGAGGCATTTAGACTTTTCATTTGGTATTGTGAGAACAATATGCTTGTAATATTTGCTTTGAGATTTCGCATTTTCCTTCCTATTTGCTCTGTTCTGCGTCAGCAGAGCCCGACCCCGCGCATACCTCAACCGCCATTGAGCCGACCGAAGACCAGGACGGTCCAAGGAGTGAGGGGCTACCTGACCAGTTAGGCTCCTGAGTCGCGATGCTCAGGAGTCCCCCTTGACATGCGAACAACATATAGGGAGAGTTCGTGAGGATAGATTAATGCTCTACGTCGGCAGAGCCCGGCCCCGTGCATACCTCAACCACCATTGGGCCGACCGGAGACTAGGGTGGACCAAGGAGTGAGGGGCCACGTGACCAATTAGGCTCCTGAGTCGCGATGCGCATGAGTCCCCCTTGATGTTCAAACAATTTCCATACCTGCCCTCGCCGAGGCCTCGGGAGGGGTGTGCGACGCCCAGGTCCAGGGGACCTGGTTGGGTGGCGTGCGCTTGGGTGTGACCCGAGCGCAGCCCCTGTGCCCAGCCCCCTCGCGTGACTCTCCCGAGGGGAGGCGTCATGGTCAGGGCTAGGCGCTGAGCTCTGGGCTGCCTGAGGTTGGTACAACCGTGGGGTCACCCTCAGTTGTTTATCACCAGCGCGGAGCGTAGTGCTTCCTCTTGTGCACGGGCATAGCCGCTCCTCTGCAGTGCCGACAGCCAGCGCGGAGCATGGAGCTTCCACTTGGGCGTGGGATGGGGCCCCCCTCCGGGAGGAGCCCCTGGGGCGTGTACAACCCCGCCCTGACACATGGCTTGCACGGCAGGGCTGCGAGGTGTATCTGGGCACTCGTGAGCCAGCGTGGGTCTCACGAGGCCCTACCTCAAGGCGGGTTGCGCCTGGTCTTGAGTCTTGGTGACTGTATGTCCCTGCAAGGCGGTTAGATGCAAGCACTCTACGTCCTCAGGTCCCGGCCCTCGAGCGAGCTCAGCCGCCGCTGGTATGCCAGGTCACGATGCCGTGGTCAAGGCAAGGGAGTGAGGGCTGGAGAGCCAATAAGAGCTCCTAATTCGCGATGCTCACGAGCCCCCTATTAACGTGCAAGCCAATTGCATAGGGCGAACGGACCCATGGCGGGCGGTGATCGAGCAGGTGATAGCAGTTGGCAGGTTAAGCATGAAGAGCAGATTGACTGGGATAAATGCAGGAAGATACATGCCACTGGGTCTGGCCCGAGCGGCGCGGGGATGATGCAGCCCAAGGGGCACCCCCAACAAGGTAAGCTAGAGACATAAGCATAAGGGACACATGCCACAGGGACGGACCCACATGGTCTGGGAATAGTGCAGCCCGAGGGGCGCTCCCAGCTTAAATGAACTTGGAAGATGTCACCTGGTTCTGTAGACGAAGAGAGTTGGTGCAGCTGAAGCCACGCATTGAAGGAATGACTCCTCATGAGCCACCGGGACCCTGAGCCTCGGGAGGCTCTGGGGGCCCAGGAGGTTCCTTGAAGACCGTCGCCATCTCTTCTAGAATAGCATGGAACATGGCCTCCTGAGCCGCCAGGACTTGCCGCACATTGCGCTGATAGGCCGACGCCACGCTCGGCAAGCCGAAGGGCATGCGAACGTAGCTATGTGGTGGACCCTCACAGCGGTCCGCACGTGATGGCCAGAAGCGTTCCTGAGATGCGGCCCTGTTGAGCCCTGGGATGTCGGTGCAGGCGCGCAGTTCAGCACCCTCGCCTGGATGGTGAGCCGTGCTCGGTGAGAGGCTGTCGCCATGCATGGCTCTCGCGTCTTGTAGCTCCTGGATGGTCTTGGTGATGAACTCCTGGGTGGTGGGCACTTCTCGCCCTGTGCTCTCCTGAGGAAAGCGCTTCCAAGTGGTGCCCAAGCACCTCCCTCGTGAGGTTGGCAAGGTCTGAGGCTCTCTAAAAGAGAGCCCCCGAGCCCTTCCCAAGGACGGCACCGGGCGCGCTTTCCTATGCGGTGGAGGGAGGCGCCCCTGGAGCGGGCACTGATCCTGACAAGGCTCCTGACGCGATGCCATCTTCTTGGGGTCCTGCGCGGTGCGGTAGCTTCTTCTTGGGGATGGTCTCCGGAGGGCCTTCACTTCTGCTGTCAGGGTTGTCGATTGCTGCGGCTTGGAAGGCGCGCTCAAGGGAGCACACCGCATCCCTTTCTTCACATGGGACCATGATAATTCCCCCGCTTCCTAGCATCTTGAGGACGTTGTAGCCATGGTGAGTGACTGTCATGAACTTGGCCAGGGCTGGATACCCGAGGATGGCATTGCACCTCAGGCGGATGTGCACGACGTCGAAGTCGATGAGCTCGGTGTGGTAGTTCTTGCGCTCCCCGAAGGTGACAGGCAGGCGGACTTGCCCTATCGATGTGGTGGAACCGTCAGTCACTCCTGAGAAAGGCTTGGTTGGCTGGAGCTGCTCATAGGGCACTTGGAGGTTGTCGAACGTGTCGACAGATAGGACGCTGAGCCCTGCGCCGCCGTCGATGAGAGTCTTGGTGACTTGCACATTGCTGATGACTAGGGAGCACAACATTGGGAGTGTGCCAATGGTGGCTGCGCACTTGAGCTGGTCGGCCTAGTTGAAGGTGATGGCGCATTGGGACCACCTGAGCGGGCGCGTGGCCTCAAGCTTGGGGAGCGTCACGTTAACCTCGCGAGCGAACTGTTTGAAGATGCGCTGAGAGGCTGGGGCCTGAGCACCGCCCTAGATGCAAGCGATCACACGCGGCTCCTGGAAGCCCCCAGCCCCCTCGTCCTGGTGGTGGTCGTCGTTCCTTCTTGGCGGTGGCAACGGGGGAAGACTGGCGCTGCCCTGGGGGCGATCCTCACGAGGTGGGTCCCTCCAGGCGCCCTCGCAAGGTTGGTCCTACCAGCGGTCCTCATGAGGTCGGTCGCACCACTCCTGGCGCGGGCCACGGTCGTCCCAGCCTCCGCCTCCGCGTCCTCCTCCGTGGCCGTAGCCCCGGTCTTTGCACTCGGGGCATCGACCGAAGCGTCCTTACCATCTAGCTCTGAGCTCTTGACAGTCGCTGGTGTTGTGGGTGTTCAGGTTGTGGAATGCGCAGAATGGACGGCTGTTCTTGGACAACTCGGGCTGATATCTACCTCGCTTGGTGTCGGGCTCCGCTGCGAGCACCACTAACTCTTTGCGTTTCACGTCCTTGGCCTTGGCCTTCTTCTCCTCCACTGCTACAGCTGGCAGCTCAAGGAGAGAGAGGCGCCCCTCCTCAGCTCTTGTGCACTTGGTTGCCAGGTTGAACAGCTCCTGAGATGTGCAAAGCTCCTCATGGATAGCCAGCTCTTCCTACATCTTGACGCCGTGGACGCCGTCGGAAAACGCGGAGATGATGGCCTCGTCCGTGACCTTGGGGATCTTGAGGCGGGTGCTGTTGAAGCGCTGGATGTACTTCTGGAGGGTCTCTCCTGGCTGTTGCTTGGTGCGGCGTAGATCGCCAGCGGCCGGTGGGTGGTCACGAGTGCCCTGGAAGTTGGCGACGAAGCGGTCGCGCATCTTGTGCCAGGAGGAGATCGAGCCGTGCTGCAGGTTCAGGAGCCAGGAGTGGGCCCCATCCTTGAGAGCCATGGGAAACCAGTTTGCCATGACTTTTTCGTCGCCGTTGGCTGCTTCGATGCTCAACTCATAGAGCTGTAGGAACTCCGCGGGGTCGGCGGTGCCGTCGTATCGAGGAGGTAGATCTGGCTTGAACTTGCCTGGCCAGGTGACGCTACGCAGTT